>NW_010511076.1:48114-49846 GCF_000687285.1 Phaethon lepturus | reverse complement strand
CTTCCGTGTGGGTGTTGATGAAGCCATGCAACGCATAGTCTATGGGGGAATCAAAATAGACTTCAGGGCCTTGGGACAGTTGGTAAGGGAATCTGGAGCACAGGTTATTTTTTCCTCTCTTCTTCCAATTGTGGGCAGTGACACGTGGCTCCATGGCTGGTGTCACCACTACATTTTGAGTTTTTCAATAATGGGATGGCCTACACAACACCTGACTTGCTGGTGTCAGATGGGATCCACCTTTCTCAAATGGGGATGAGGGTCTTTGCTCACAAGTTAGTGGGACTTATTGACAGGGCTTTACACTAGACTCAAAGGGAGAAGGGGATAATATCAGGCTTGCCTGTGATTAAGCTTTGGGATGACATGCCAGGACTGATGGAGTGCTAGCGAGGGCACTCGGCCTGTTGCTCTGAGATGTGCTGTCTACGCTGAAGCATGCTTGAAGTCTTGGGAGATGAGACAGATGATGCCCATGCATGCAGCATGGGTAACAAACAGGAGGAGCTGGAACCCACCATGCTGCTAGAGAGCTACGACCTTGTTGCTGTTACTGAAACTTGGTGGGACGAATACCATGGGTGGAATGTGGCTATCAATGGCTACAGGCTGTTCAGAAAGAACAGGCGAGGAAGGAAGGGCAGAGGCATAACCCTCTGCATCAAGAAATGGATAGAATGTGAAGAGCTGTCTCTGAAGAATAGCCATGAGCAGGTTGAAAACTTATGGCTAAGAATAGAATAGCCATGAGCAGGTTGAAAACTTATGGATAAGAATTGGAGACTGAGGCAAAAAAGGGAACCTTGTGGTTGATGTCTACTACAGGATGCCCGACCAAGGGGAGTCTATTGATGAAGCCTTCTTACTCCAGTTACAGGAGGCATTGTGCGCACAGGCTTTCGTCGTGCTGGGGACTTCAACCACCCTGACATCTGCTGGAAAAGTAGCATGGTGAGCTGTAGGCAATCCAGGAGACTCCTGGAATGCATTGAGGATAACTTCTTAATCCAGGTAATGGACAGAGAAGGTGCCATACTGGACCTGTTGGTCACCAACACAAGTGAGCCAATTGGTGATGTCAAGACTGGAGGCAGCCTGGGCTGCAGTGATCACGCACTGGTGGAGTTCACAGTCCTGAGGGATATGGGGCAGGCAAAAAGTAAAGTCAGGACCTGAATTTTAGGAAGGCAAACTTTCAGCTCTTCAGGGAGTCATTCAATAGGACCCCCTGGGAATAGAAGTTAGTAGGGCCCTCTGGGAAACTGCCCTCAGGGACAAGGAAGCAGAACAGAGCTGGCAGATCTTTAAGGATGCTTTCCATAGAACACAAGAGCTCTTGATCCCCAGGTGTAGAGAAATAAGGAAAGGAAGGCAAGAGACCAGCATGGCTGAGTGGAGACCTGCTGGGCAAACTAAAGGGCAAGAAGGAAATGGACAGGCAGTGGAAGCAGGGACAGGTATCCTGGGATGAGTACAAGGACGCTGCCCAGTTTTGTAGGGATGAGGTCAGGAGGGCTGAGGTGTGGCTGGAGCTGAACTTGGCAAGGAGTACAAAGAATAGTAAGAAGGGCTTCTATAGGTATGTTAGCCAGAAAAGGAAGGTTGAAGAAAGCGTACCCCACTTGTTACCAGTTTGCCGGTCTTGCTCATCAACAGAAGAGGAGAAGGCTGAGGTATTCAGTGATTTCTTTGCCTCAGTCTTCACTGGCAGTGCCTCTTCCCACACCTCTCC
>NW_010511076.1:0-47705 GCF_000687285.1 Phaethon lepturus | reverse complement strand
GGGAGTGACCACATCAGTGGAGAAGGGAAGAGCTACTGATGTTGTCTATCTGGACTTCAGTAAGGCCTTTGACACGGTCCCCCACAACATCCTTCTCTCTAAATTGGAGAGATGGATTTGGTGGGTGCACTGTTTGATCGATGAGGAATTGGTTGGATGGTCGATCCAGAGGGTAGTGGTCAGTGGCTCCATAGATGGAGATTGGTGACAAGTGGTGTCTCTCAGGCATCTGTATTGGGACCAGTACTCTTTAATATCTTCATCAATGACATAGTGGGATGGAGTGTACCCTCAGCAAGTTTGCAGATGACACCAAGCTGAGCGGTGTGGTTGACACGCCTGAGGGACGGGATGCCATCCAGAGGGACCTGGACAAGCTCGAGGAGTGGGCGTGTGTGAACATCATGAGGTTCAACAAGGCCAAGTGCAGGGCCCTGCACCTGGCTCAGGGCAACCCCTGGTATTAATTGCGGGGGTGTGTGTATGTGTGTTGATCAATAGGATCAATCATCACAGGCTGGCAGATGAAGGGGTTGAGAGCAACCCTGCCAAGAAGGACTTAGGGTACTGGTGGATGACAAGCTGGACATGAGCTGGCAATGTGTGCTCACAGCCCAAAAGGTCAACCTTATCCTGGACTGCATCGAAAGCAGTGTGGCCAGCAGGTCGAGAGAGGTGATTCTGCCGCTCTGCCCTGCTCTGGTGAGAGCCCACCTGGAGTCCTGCACCCACCTCTGGAGCCTTCGGCACAGGAAGGACATGGACCTGTTGGAGAGGATCCAGAGGAGGCCACAAAAAAGATCTGAGGGATGGAACACCTCTCCTGTGAGGACAGGCTGAGAGAGTTGGGGTTGTTCAACCTGCAGAAGAGAAGGCTCTGGGGAGACCTTAGTGCAGCCTTCCAGTACTTAAAGGGGTCCTCTAAGAAAGATGGGGACAGACTTCTTAGCAGGCCTCTTGTGTCAGGACAAGGGGTAGTGGTCTTAAACTAAAAGAGGGTAGATTTAGACTAGATCTAAGGAAGAAATTTCTCCCGATGAGGGTGGTGAAACATTGGCACAGGTTGCCCAGAGAGGTGGTAAATGCCTCATCCCTGGAAACCTTCAAGGTCAGGTTGGATGGGGCTCTGAGCAACCTGATCTAGTTGAAGATGTCCCTGCTCATTGCAGGGGGATTGGACTAGATGACCTTTAAAGGTCCCTTCCAACCCAAACTGTTCTATGATTCTGTGGTTCTAACTCAATATTAGATGTTTCTTTGCTTACCATAATTTTATCTAGCATAACTGTAGCTGTTGCAGGGCAATTTGACACTCAGTGCTAATGTATCAGAACTTAGTAATATAAAATGGTAGGAACAGTGACACAAGAGAACAGAAGCCTGATAAGAGGCTTTACACAATTGTCCCTGATCCATGAGTACAGACACTTCTGAGCACTCGTGAGGGTAGGTATTTATTGGGTAGAAGCAGCCTCCATGCACATAGCTATCTTAATTGTTGAAGCATTTGCTCACATGTTAGAAACCAGACTTCTAGACAGACCATAACGTTCAGGGGTTTGAATCTAAACTCCTAATTACTTGCTTGGCCACTTACAGAAAAACCTTCTGTCTATCCTTACTGAAGTTGTAGATTCATGTGGCAAGATGGAACAAATATACAAGAAGATTCCCCTTTTGAATGTCTAGCTATAGCTACCCATTCTGCTTTTCATGTTATATAGTGAATCTTAATGGCTAATACAGTCCGTGGGAGAAGAAACAAAAATTTAAGATTCTTCTTTTTCAGAACATCCTCATCAGGTTACTGCAGTAGGCTATTCGTTGTTTATTCTCTCATTTTTATTCATGAATCTGAGTGTTAGCTGCACAATGATTCTAATTTTCTTGTTGATGTTAAAAGGTCTGTATTCTCAGTGGGTATGTTGCATAGCAAGTCACAGCAGTGTGGATTCAAATGACCTGTGGCTGAGGGCCTATATGCACATATGCAAATTTTGGATGCCCATCAGTGTACAGTTTAGGCAAAAAATAACCACTGTTAACTGTAATTAAACATTTATCTGGATTCCATGTTAGCTGTGTTTATGTGCTCTGCCTTGTTCTCCTCCCTACTGTTTCTGGAAATTGTGGTTCGGGTATTCTGCTCAACGCATTTCTCAGTGGGAAATTCTGCTTTAGGAGGCGAGAAATCACCATCTTTCAAAATGGAAAAGTAAAGACACTGGTGGTCTTTAGGTGTCTTCAGGAATTGCGTGGTTTGTTAAAGCAGGCAAAGAGAGTCATTCCCTTCTAAGTGTCTGTCTGCCTAGGGTTGTAACCTAGGCATTTGACCTAATTATTAATATTTTAATTAGAAGTTTTAGATAATTTATATTCTCCCCATCATTTTCAAGTGTGAAAACTTTGTAGGCAAAGAAATCAGACCTGCCTTTTAAACTAGAGGAATTAAATCACTCATGGGATACACAAAACATAGCGTAAGTTTTGGTAAGTGTAGTAAAGCAAAAAGTCTTTTTGCTTGTGATTCTTATTTTGCCCGTCAGAAATGAATCACAAACTTTGGAGGAGGGAGATAGAATTTAACTCGGAAAAATTTTTCCTCATTTTTTTTCCCCCTTTCATTTTATAGGGAATGGAAAATTAGGAAAATATCAGACTGCACTCAACAGATTGTGAAATAATGGGAATTTACTGTGGTTTCTGCCACACAGCTCCTGTTAAGAGGATTCTTATGTTATGTCTTGCTAATCTTGATTTCCTATTATATTTCTAATAAAAATGTTGTTCTAGCTAATGTCAGTTTCCAGGAATGCTAGCTGTAAATTAACTTACAGAAGAGATGATGGGAAGCTTTGCAGAATTGCTTTTCCAAATTTGAATTGTAAATAAATAAATCCATTAGTAATAATTTAATAATTTTTTAAAATATTAATTGCTTCCTTAGCATGTGAGAATAACAAATCCATATCTGTCTATAAAAGTCACCAGGTGATCTTAATTCTGTTCCATAATTTTTCATCAGAGAGCAAATTGTTTTTCAGTTACAATGTTAAGCACTTAGAGAAATAATAGATGTTACAAAGCATTTTATATTTTGTAATGCTTTTTTGTGAAAATTACATTTTTTTCTCCTCGTTGAAATTTCATTAACATGCCATTTGATATTACTTTAGGCAAATATATGGACAAATGTAAAGTAGGCATGTAGGAAAATAACCTATAGTGAGCACACTTTTCTAAGCATTAGGAGCTAAATAAAGCTGAATATGATCAAGTTAATAAAGCTAAGATCAGACCTGTGTCTTTAGAAGCTGGTTGTATCTGACTTTCTAGGAAGTCAGCTGATATACATTATAGCCACTAATAAAGTGATGATTTCTGGCCAGGCTTAAAAACACATACTGCTTACATCTAGAGTCTTCTCACCATAGCAGAAACCATCACCTATTTTTAATGTCAATATAATTGTGCTGTACAGTCTACCTTTTCACTTCAATTATGAAAGAAAAAAAAGGCGTCTAGCCTTCATAATTATGAAGACTTTTTACTAAATGTGAATTGGATAAAAACTCAGATTGATGTCTGTTTCATGCTGAAGAAAATAGCTCTGAGGGATACATAAAAGGCTCCACGGTGGGATTTTGACACTTGTGATATTTTTGGTGTGAATATTGTACTGTTTCATAGCTGCCTATTTTAGCAGAAATGGAAAGGAATATGTGGTATTGTCAGTGCAAGTCTGCATACTCTGAGTGAGCTGGGGTAAAGCAGGCACGTTTTGTCAGGGATTGCTAGAAGATGCAGTCAGGAATTAAAGATTCAATTCCATGTATTTCTGAGTTAACTGAGTTACATGCTTAGATGAAATCAATGCTACTTTTCCTGGAATGAATTTATGTATTTTCATAGTAGTTTAAGATATTTAGGATGACTCCATGTAGCAACTGGACATAGTCAGATGTGTCCCTGCAGTGTAAGGGGAGTCCAGTTCTTCCCCAGCATGAAAAACTTCAGACTATGGTTTTAGAAAATAATTTTCTTGTGGTTTAGCCCTCATTTTCCATGAAATAGTCCATTTGTTTATTCCAAGTATCAAGTAAAACAGGATTAAAAAAAAGGCAAGATATTTCCATGCTTTCATAAGTATCTAATTTTTTTTAGTCCTTTCAAAGCTGGGGAAATCACTAATGCAATCCATCAGTTTACCATTTTTAAAAAGCAGGTTATGTGAGATTGTGCGAAACAGATTAACAAAATTTAAATCCTATGTACTTCACAGTACAGGGTTTACTACAGCATGTGATACTGAAAAAAAAAGAGAGAGATTTGCACTGCTTTTCACAGTTTCTAGCATCATTTTTGTCTGTATTTTATCCTCTGGCTTGCTAAGCTACAGTGTCAGTCCTGGCAGACATTAACCCATCAGGTAGTTGACTTTTTCACATGCCAAAAATACATATTTTTATATCAGTGATTTATTTGGTGTGTCTCTTGCTGTTTTCAGACACTGCATGTTTTCAAAAAATGTGTCCAAGGACATACGTTCTCTGTGACTTCTGCATCACTAAAACTGGTTCAGTAACAAAGAAATTTTCACAAAGTATTGGAAAAAGTGAGGCCATGTGTCACATGTAAGATGAGGAAAAAAGATTTCTGTAGGGTGTTTACAGCTGACAGAGAACAAGAAGTCCAGCAGGTCACTGAGTGACAATGTAAGTTGATGTGGGTGGCAAGAGCATGAGTGCTGAGCATGTCTTTGAATCTAAAGATGGTCTTGTGATTTTGGCACCTACGGTTCTGCTGGCTTACTCACTCTGCTTACATAGTACACCCTGTACTAACACAGTCCCATAGTCATTCTTGCTGTAGAAGGAATGTATGCCACAGCTCAGGTGATCAAGAGTTTCATGCAGGGCATGATAACCACTGAGTCAGCAAATACTGGAAGATTGCATTGGTACTGTAAGGACTAATTAGACTCCAGAACTGATTATGTGTCCTGGCTTCCAGTCCAAGTGGTATATGTGAACCTTTGGTAGGAGAGGGCCCTGTCTAGCACAGGAAATGTTTCACTTTGGAAATGTCCAAAATGGTTCTCTCGCTGAGACTCTCTTATCAACTGTTACCTATAAGCACTTCTGAGAAGTTAATCAACTCACTGGTCTATTCTTCAATGTCTATTTGATAAAAGTGGTGTCAAAAATCCCTTAAAATTCTTAATTTCTTTGCAACTGGATGGAGCTGCCAAGACAAAGTCTTATGACTTAAAGGTACATAGGTGTGTGTACACAAACACAAGTCTTGTTCAGTACTTCACTTTGGTTTGTGAAAGAAATATTGACCCTAGAACAGTCAATCAACCCTGACATCTGTTTCATAGCCAGTGAAACAAACAATGCGCCTATGCACAGAATGTGTTATCTGTTAGCCACATTTATGGGTAAGTCTGTCTTTTTTGTAAGCTGTTAGATTTTCTTCAAATAAAATTCTTAGAGGAGAAATATGGATGGAACACAGCTGAGTCTGATACCGACATGGGGCCAGGAAGGGGTTGCCTTGCAGATGCTGTTGTCTTGCACAACTGGGTTCTAACATTAGGTTCTCTCCGATGAACACCTATCGTTACCGTTCATTTAAAAGGTGCAATTTGTGAATGGGTGCTGCACAGAAATGTATTTTTGAACACAGAATTCTAAACAATCATATTTATCTTTGGTGCAAAAAGCCTGTTAAATACATGAGGAACCCAATGGAGCACCAGGACTCAACGTAATTCTTACAGTCTTTTTTTCTGCCCAACAGTTTTCTTTCTGATAGTGCTGTCAAAATCCAGCACTTCATTCTTTCATCACGTATGTGTTCAAAGCTTTTTTTCTAATTTGATTTCCTAGTTAGAGCTCTTGGAGTTCCATTGCTAATTAGTTGGGTTTTTTTGGGTTTTTGTTTTTAAAAAAAATTTGTTTGAAATGTTTTCATTTACTTGCACGTGTGGGTTTTTTTGGAGGCCTGTGTGGTGTGTGTTTGTGCAGTTCTGTTGGTGGTGGTGGTGGTGGTTTTTGTTTTGTTCTGTTTTGTTTGTTTTTCTTTTTTTTCCAAATGGAAGCTTCAACTCTGGCCCCTGGTGTTCTTTTCTAGGGATAAAGTCACACTGATTCCATGTCCTGATTTCAGCTGGGATAAAGTTGATTTTCTTTATAGAAGCTAGTATGAGTTTATTCATAGAAGAAAGTTTTCTTCATAGAAGCTAGTTTTAGATTTGGAGTAAGAAAATGTTGATAAGGTACCGATGTTTTGGGTTGTTGCGAAATAGTCAAGGATTGTCCAGCTTTTCATGCTGGCCTGCTGGGGGTGCCCGGGGAGCTGGGAGGGGACACAGCCAGGACAGCTGACCCAGGCTGGCCAAAGGGATATTCCATACTGTATGACGTCATGCTTCGTATATGAGGAGGGGATGGAGGGGATGTTTGGGGTTATAGTGTCTGTCTTCCCAAGAAACTGTAACGTTTGATGGAACCCAGCTTCCCTGGAGATGGCTGAACCCCTGCCTGCCCATGGGGAGTGGTGAATTAATTCCTTGTTTTGCTTTGCTTGTGTGCGCAGCTTTTGCTTTCTGTATTAAACTGTCTTTATCTCAACCCATGAGTTTCCTCGCTTTTACCCTTCCGATTCTCTCCCCTGTCCCACCGTGGGGGAGTGAGCGAGCGGCTGCGTGGGGCTTAGTTGCTGGTTGGGGCTAAACCACAACATTCCAGCAATAAACTAGGTGTCTTCCCCAGTTTGATACCCATCTTTATGTTGTCATAAAGGCAAAGTGTGATAGTACTATCTCTTGGTTGTACAGCTGGGTTCTGCCTGTAATAATGCCAAAAGAATATGTTATGGCTTGCTAAATATTGTCAGATTTGAAGTGTCAGAACACACCTTCAGGGTCCCAAGAACTTGGGAAAAGAAATAACAGCTCCAATGAGAATGGAAAGTTACATGATCTCCTCCATTCGCTCCTTTTCCCGAAACATATTTTCTACCTTATACTGAACTCGGTATCCTTATGTGATTCCAAATTTCTCTTTTTCATGTATTTTTACTCCATTAACATATTCAGTTTTACAAAACAGTTATCTGAAGATATCCCTATATCATATTCCAGTATTGCTACCTTAGTGTCTGCATCAGGGAACATTCTGGAAAGGGGTACTTAAACCTCTTAACGTAACACATTAAGTGTTAATCTGCTCATGCTTACTAGGGGCTGACATTACATTCTGCCTGACTTCAAGCAGAGAAAGTATTTGGCATGGATCCTAAAATGTAAAGCATTTTGGAGAAGCATGCTGAATACGCTCGTGTTAATTTTCACTCTAACTCTGTTATTGTAGTTCAGTAATTTTTTGGTGCATTTGCTTCCCACTTGGTTAGAGTTGTTGTCATCAGACTTATTCTGGATGACTCATTGTGATTTTTATGTCTGGTTTGCGGTAGAAATAAAAATACCTGCAAGAGGAATGCATCTTTGCATATGTCTTAGCCTGTAATTATAAAAATCTTTCTTTTCTGTCTGCATTAAATTATTATTATATTAAAGACTCCATCACTTTTCTGCTGTGTTGGTAATATGATGTATATATTTTGCACAGTTGAATATATTGTTAAGAAAGAAATAAAACTGAAAAAGTCACTGCTTAGACTATTTTTAATCCTATTTAGCACCATGAAGTCATGTGTCAAAACTGCAACTAATGATGAGCCTGGTTCTTGCTTCCTGGGTACATGGTTAGTCAGCCTTTTGTTAATATCATGTGGCAATTCAAATACAAGAAAAGTTTAACTTTGATCATGAAGAGCAGAAGAAACATAACTTTCTGTTTAGAAAATTTGTACACAAATATATATTTTATAAGCAAATTTGAAAAACTGGGAAAGAACATTTCTAAAAACTAACTGAAGACTGGACAGTAATATGCTAAAGTGTAGATGAACCCATGAAAACTGAATTCTGGTTGTTCATAGCTTTCTTGCTTGATTTTGCAATTTAGGATTTTCAATGGTGTCTCTTTAAGCTAAACTTTGGTGTTTTAACTCGTTCCAGCAGGTCGTATGGGGTTTTTTGGTTCTTTTTTTGAGGGGTGTTAAAACAAAACAAAAGATACCTATAAGAAAAAAAAGTTAGTTTTGGAATATTTAGATCTACCTGAAAGACACCATGGAGATCAGAGAAGGGAGGAGTTGATTGTTTCTTGTGAGAGCATAAATTGGCAGAAACTTTTCTTTATTGTTATGTAGGCATGGTTACTCAAGAAATATGCTATACAAATTTAATAATAAGTAAGAAACAGGATTATTTGGCTTTTCTGGTATTATAGCCAGAAATTGCTATTTGTAGTTCGAAGTGTAGCTCAAAAGTGTGTATTGATTAACAACTAAAGGACCACCTACAAGAAAACCCACAAAGCAGAAATAAGAGACCTAGAATATTGCAGGTACAATTCCTTTGTATTTAAGGACAGAATAATACAAATCACTCACCTGCATACTTTGTTATGCTTTTTCTTTTGCAAAAATCTCATCTGAGTTGTTATTTCTCAGTAAATTCAGACAGTGTCATTGCTTACCACTTAAAATGTTGAGCCAGAAGAACCTAGCTGTGTCTTTTAAGCAGGAAAGGAAAACTACTTTCAAGGTAGAAATACCAGTATTTGGGGATTACAGTGAGAAGTTGGTAATAGTTTAAAGAATGTGGTGGTGTGTACTTTCTTAGTTACACAACCGCAGAATTTAGCAAATAGATGCTTTTCCTCTTCTTAATTTGCTTATGGACCAGCATGTCACCATTTATGTCTTATTGAATCATTGCTGTGCAATGTAGCTTAGCAGATGTTACTATTTCATAGTAGGAATGACAAGTAATGGATTGGGTGGAAGTTTGGTTTTTTTTAATTTATTTTTTAATTTTTTTAGCATCCTGGCTAACAGCTTTTAAAAATATCTTGTATGTGGGAGTTGTGTCAGCCAACATCTGAATGAATAAATGTTCCATACTCCTGATCAAATGTCATTTGCCTTCTGACTTCTTTTTCATTACTTTTTGGCTTATGGTTTTATTGTGATTCCAGGAACGCAGTGGCTTCTGAGCTGTAAAAATCACAAACCTAATTCTGTTTAGAGGTAACGTGACTAAACTGTAGGCAACAGAATCCAATTCAAAATTGTCTTTTTTGGGGATTTGGTGCTCTGAATGACATGATGGGTATGAAAACTTCCTAAAAGCCCTAAGCAAATTATAGTATTAAAAAAGTGTTTTCTGCTACAGTAAAAACCAGCAGCCTTTGACTGCCTTTGTTACAAATGTTGATCAGGAGAGAGTTGGACAGGGTAATTGGTATTATTATAAATAAAAACCAGTAGTATGGTATGAGAATATACAGAAGTATCCATGTTTTGTGAAGATCTGTTTGCCTTGGTAAGGAATTTTGCACTGCTGCATTATCATTTTGCATTATCATTGAGAGTGCTGCATTTTATCCTGGTGAAAATCAGTGCCTTTCAGTCTGGTATGCTGTAGCAGCAGCAGCGCAACCCCCCTCCACATACTTGGTGGGTTTTATGTGTGGTATGTTTCTTTTCTTAATTGCATGTTTCCAGATAACTCTTAACAATTTTCTAAAATTATTTTTAGCTTTAGATCCGGCTAAAGATCCATGTTTAAAGATGAAATGTAGTCGCCATAAGGTCTGTGTTGCACAGGATCAACAAACTGCTGTTTGCATTAGTCACCGAAGGCTTACGCACAGGTAAATACTTTAAAAGTTAATCCTATGAACTTCTTTTATAGTGTTCGTGACTGACTGTAAACCATAAATACACTATAATTTAGTTATTTAAAAGCTGATGAGCAGAGTAGGAGTGGATTTTATAAGTAATTATGTATGCATAATTTGATTAGAATGTTTAATATTTTAATTTTTTGATAGGCTGGTAAACTAGAGGGTGTACATATTTAAATATCGCAAGCTGCTGATACAAATACATTTAAGGAAATACCTACTGTGCTGGTACCAAATGAATATATATGATAATGTCCTGCTACTGTACATTATGTTGACCATTGCTTCTTGTATGAAGCTAGAGAACTCCAAACTGCCTGTTAAAGTATAGGTGATGGCCTGTAATAGTGTAAGTTGTTTTGTTTTGGTTTTTTTCCCTTCTTTTTTTCCTCTTCTTCTATGCATTGGTTAAATGTAACGAAAAAATATATGATAAAGTTACGCCGGAAACCAAATGTAGATGACTTTTATTCTTACCTTTTTTTTTGGGAGAAAAATTTTAGAGTGGCAAAGTATTAATCTACTTCTGTGGCTTTATCTGGGGAAGAATGTGAATATGTAGGGGCCTGAACCATACGCTTAGTTGAGTCATGAGCTTGTTTGCTGAGGAGATGGAGTCAAGTTGTATTTTTGATTTGGGGCTGTTCATTTTTGCAGTTCATTGTGGGAAACAGAGCATGGTATAAAGGCTAAACTTGAATAACTTGATGGAAATAAGTGTGTGTGAAAGTGCTTTACTCGGTAGGGGCTGAAAAGAGCTAAGGAAAATAAGAGACTGCTCTGATATAAGAGGATCATTTCAAGCTATTTAGAGAGCCAGTACAGTTTTGTGAATGATATAAAGAATGTTCTTCCGAATGTCTAGTTATGTTAAATACACCCATCTGAGGCTTTTCAAACAAGCTAGATAGTACATAGTGAAAGGAAAAGTTTAAACTATTCTTGATCTGCAGCTGCAGTTAATTAACAAAAAAGCTCTACATTATTTATAGAGCTAAACTGTTTATATCAAACAATCTCAGTGTAAAGCTAGACATTTTGGTTTGATGAAGTATTATATAAGGTGCAAGAATTATTACCAGACAAAGCTAGGTAGTCTAATTTCAACTGCATGTGAACTGTTGGGGAACATGTCAGTGTCAGCTGTGAAAAAACAACACAATCATTTGAAATTTCTGAGAGATATTACACACATTATTGAAAACAGTGGAAAAATGATATCTCCAAGTTAAGTATACATGCAGCGGGTAAGGACAGAAAACTTTTGTGGACTAGATGAAGCTGCGTACAGTGGTTGAATTAATAAATGTATTGACATCTGCCTACATACCTGTATTATTCCTCCCACGGTCCCTGGCACTCCTTAGAAAGGTAATATTTGAAGAGGCAAAGCTTGTCTGAACGTAATGCAGTCTCATGATGGGAAATTTCAGGATAGCAGCAACTTGGTGATTGTAATAAGCACTGCAAGTCTAGTCTTGTAAGCTAGATAAACCAATTCCCTACCTACCTGTCCTGAGCCAGGACAGAGATTTCCCAAGTTCAGATCTCCTTGTTTCCCAGGTTCAAGGAGAAATCAATTGCTTTGTGCGTTCTTTCTAAAAGAGGCTTTCTTCATGCAGTCTCTGACCTTTCTGTAGTATGGTGGGATAAGAGTACGAATAGCATATTCCCAAGCAGTCCTGTATGCTGGTCTTTTTACCGCTCTTTAGCCCAAGATTTTACTTCTTCACTGATACCTAGAATTTGCGTATTGATTTTCGGTGGAGCCATGTGTTTTTTCCAAGTTCCCAAAGGGCTAGTCCACTCATTGATAAGTCTTGGTAAAAATTAGATGAGAAACTTTTATTATCAACTGTCAAGTTATATTATCTACTGGTATCCATTTCTGATATATCACTTGTGTGTATTCAATCTGCTGGGAATAAATCTTTACAAAATTTCATCACAGTAATTTTCCCTTTCCACTTTGTCTCTGTGTGTGTGCGTATGTGCTGGACATTGGATTGGATAAGATTACTCAACTGGATAACTGAGTAATTTTTTTAATAAGATTGGATAATTTGAGTAATTTTTTTTTTTTTAAAGGAAAAGCATCTTTTTAAGAATTATTGGGAACCCTTCATAAAGAACTTGCCCACAGATTTCCGTTTGGATATATTTGCTGTGTAGATCCATAGATGTTCCAGAGATTATTCCCAAGACTCTTGTACAGTGAAAGTAGTTTTAACCATGTAAACTGATACAGTGGCAAATACTGTTGACATCAGGTGCCCGCCAAAGCCGCTCTACCACTCCCCTTCTCAGCTGGACAGGGGAGAGAAAGGTCTATCGAAAAGCTTGTGGGTCGAGATAAGGATGTGGAGAGATCATTCAGCAATTACCATAATGGGCAAAACAGACTTGACTTGGGGAAATGAGTTTAATGAGGAATAAAACCAAACCTTAAAACACCTTCCGGCCACTCCACCTTTCTTCCCCGGCTCAACTCTACTCCCAGTTTTCTCTCACTCCTCCCCCCAAGTGATGCAGGGAGATGGGGAATGGGGGTTGTGGTCAGTTCATCACACACTGTCTTTGCCGCTCCTTCCTCCTCAGGAGGAGGACTCCTCACGCTCTGCCCCTGCTCCAGCGTGGTGTCCCTCCTACGGAGACGGTCCTCCACGAACTTCTCCAACATGAGTCCTTCCCACAGGCTGCAGTTCTTCATGAATGGCTCCAGCCTGGGTCCCTTCCATGGGGTGCAGTCTTTCAGGAACAGGCTGCTCCAGCCTGGGTCCCTCACAGGGCCACAGGTCCTGCCGGCAACCCTGCTCCAGTGTGGGCTTCCCATGGGGTCACAGCCTCCTTTGGGCACATCCCCTTGCTCCGGTGTGGGATCCTCCCCGGGCTGCAGGTGGAGATCTGCTCCAGCATGGAGCTCCATGGCTGCAGGGGCACAGCCGGCCTCACCGTGGGCTTCCCCAGGGGCTGCCGGGGAACCTCTGCTCCGGTGCCTGGAGCCCCTCCTGCCCCTCCTTCTGCTCTGGCCTGGGGGGGGCTGCAGAGCTGCTCCTCTCACATGTTCTCTCTCCTCTCTCCAGCTGCAGTTGCTGTTGTGTTTTTTCCCCCTCTCCTTAACTCTGTTCTCCCAGAGGCGCTGCCACCATCGCTGATGGGCTCGGCCTTGGCCAGTGGGGGGTCCGTCTTGGAACCGGCTGGCAGGGGCTCTGTTGGACACAGGGGAAGCTTCTAGCAGCTTCTCACAGACGCCACCCCTGTAGTCCTCCCACAACCAAAACCTTGCCACACAAACCCAATACAATCCTCAAGAGACAGTCAGGGAAAGATATGAGCAGTGTGGAGGGTCTAATGATACAGAATTCACTATTTTAAGAATTGAGGAGAGAGTGGTGGGTACTATCTGGGTAAAATGTTTCCTCTGCTGTTTCTTAAGACTTCTATGAATTGAGGTTAAGTTTAGTGAGAATTGTTCCCTGCCCCTAAGCTTGTGTGGAGTAGGACCTGAATTTAGATTTGAAAAAAAATTTCTAATATTCTGCCTGTGGATGTGGTCTTCAGCATGCTTTAACAGTGAAATCGTGGTAACTTGAAGAGTGTTACTTTATTATAGACTCACAGAATCTGATAGTGGTAAAGATGTGTAACAATCTAATTTACTAAGGTAAGGTAGTTGGATAGTTTGATAGATTTTGTGCTAGAACTTAATCATACTACAACTTCCTTTAGACTTTTGAGTGAAATGACATTTCCAAGTGCTGATTTGGTTCAAATCATTGGTCCTGTAGTCCCTTATCTTGCTTTGGACTCCTGCCCTCTTACAGTGTTTTCAAAGAATGTGGAAAACCAGTCTAAATGCTTTTTTAGATGAGCTGGATTATCAGAAGTCTTCCCTGGCTGTGTTCACCTTAGTATTGCAACATGAGGAAAATGTTCCGTCTCAGCTTTGAAGGGATGAATGTTGGGGCCTGAAGTATGAGATGAGTTAACCTTTTCCTATTATGGATAATGTGACAGAAGCTGAGGGTAAATTTCAGGTGCTGCAGAACTGTAACAGTGATTGCACTGCAAAAGCAAACCAAAACCTCTTCTGTTTCCATGCTGGGGTACTGCATGGTTGAGATTATATCTGCAGGCATAAAAAGTGACCAAGTCCAAGTATGCAAGAGGCCCATTCAGTAAGAAAAAATGCACACATGTACATACATACATGCACATATGTACAACTAAATATGTACATGTCTGTATGTGTTTTTTCTGTTCATACTGTATGGACACATGTATCCTGGATTTCCAAAACATTATACTTTGGCATTTGAGTTATTTTATTATCACTCTCATTTTACCGTATTTCATTTGAGGGTTTTCAATTTAGACTTGCTACCACCAAGTTTTTGATTTAAAAACAAAAGAAAACAAAAAAACCCCAAAAGCTGTAGTTACAAATCTGTAGTTGTATTAAGTAGTCTGAGCAGTTTTGAACGAGTCCATTGGAACTGATATGGAAGGTGCTCTATTTAGTTAGAATCAATAGAGCCTTGCTCTCATTTGATTAGAAAAAAGGAAAAGAAACAGACAATAATGAACAGTATAACTTTATAGTTTTTCTGTATCTTCAGGTGCTGCGGCATTTTATTATGATTTCAAAAAAAGACTTCCAAAAAACTGAAGAAAAACAAAGGATTTGCTTTGGGCAGATTGTGTGAAAGTTGCAAACACCACTATTTAGGATGTCATCATTTCACATTATAATGCTACTGAAGAAGGCCAGCTGGTGCAGTTAAGTCCCTTATTGGAAATTTTAGTCTGATTCATTACCGTGATTTGTAGTTGTACACAGAAACACTTAATCATTCTTATGCTCCAAGCTCTATTGAATCTACTGAAGGCTTTCTGGTTCTTTGCATAATTTGTGCTGCCAGTCTGCCAGTTTGGCAGTGTTTCAAGCTTGTTGCATTATCTGTGTTTGTTTGCACAGGAAGTGATGCTGCACGTAGGCTGAATTTACAGTAATGCTTTTGTAATAGGCTAATGAGCAACACTACTTCATTCACAATACTAACATTACATAGCTTTGATTAGTCCAATTATTGTGTAACTGTGCCATTGTGATCATGCTAACACTCTACAAAGTACTGAAAAGGAAATTTGCTTAGCCATGGCTTAACTGAACTTGTTGAGAAAATAATTTGGGCTTTAATGTGCTTAAAAAGAGAGGTGAAAATGTGAATATTTTGGAGATTTTTATATGCTACGGAATTTAATTTATTAAAGCGAAAAAGTGAAGCTTCTTTTTTACAAGCTGTTTCATTGCATCAGGAAGGAAAAAAGTGACTAACACTATGCATCATATGTTTTTCTTATGGTATGAGGGCCTATTCTTTCCTTGGTATACATACGTTTGTTCTATAAATTTTAGTGGGAGTTAGGGATACAGAGCCAGAGGAAAACAAGATCCTCTAGTGGAATTAATTCTCTCTCTATAAGTAAGTTATGCTAACACTGGCAGAAGATACATATGTAGATTGCAAGAATGTATATTGCAGAACCAGTGTTGTTCGTATCAGCCTTGCTATTTATTAACTTAGCCACACAGTATTTACACCTTTTGCAGCCAAACTTCAAAACTGAAAAATTGCTGTCCTTGAGGAAAAAAAATACTATCCATCCCCCCGACCTGTGTCTGTAAAAATCTAAAATAGAAATTTTTTTGTTTTTATTGTTTTTTGTTAATTTTTTTCCTTGGTATATAATATAAGTTTTGTAGGAGATCAAAGCAAACTTGAAGTAAAGGAGGCATAACCAGAACTTCCCTATTCTATTTATTCGCAGAACAGGTGTTTTCCACTACACTTTTCCCGTTCAATATCCACGATACACCTATTTTTAGGGAAAAGATGGATTCCTATTCTAGACTAATGCAGAAGGACTTCAGTTAATTTAGTAAGTCCTAGGCCTACTGATGTTTTACCTGCTCCAGCAATCCTGTTCAGATTCTCAGTGGCCTGTAGGAATGAGGGTGCACTGGATAATCAGTTGGCATGATGAGTTTTTCAGTGATCATAAGTGTCCTACTTTCCACTTCTGCAGTGAGATTATAAATTAGGATTGGTTTTTTTTTGGCAGGAAAATGGAAATACATCTTGCTGTATTTCTTTCTGTCTTGCTGACAGTGATTGAAGGCACACTCAGTTGTACCATCCTCCTAAAAGGCAGTAAGTTAGAGTACTTCTATTCAAAAACTAGAACACAGGAAAGAATTAGGAAATGTGACATCTGATCTAGGAAAGCATTGCTGTTTAACATTTGACTAACCCTGGGGGATGTTAATGTGCTGTCCTGTTAATAAAAAATGGTTTGTGAGCTTTTATTTTGTTGTTGTTTTTTTTAAAATGGTCTTTTCACTCCTAGTATTCCTCAGAATCTACTACTTAAAAAGATTGCCTTTTTGTTAACAAAATTAAGAATGATGATGATGTTGCTTATGAATTATTTCTCTGGCCTTAACTATAAAGTTGTGATTGTCATCCATAGCAATAAAATTCTTTGTGGGCTATTACATAAACATTGAAATAATACAAAATAGTAAGAGTAAAATCTTTGAATATTCCTTTATGGGGAAAAAAATTGCAAAATGAATTCAGGAACAGTTCAATACCCCTTCTTTATCTAAAGCAAAGCTTGCCATTTGTTTTTGTACTGCTTTAAAAATTAGCTGTCAGTATCAGTTTTCAACGTACTTTATTAGAATGCATTACCAATTGTAAAATAGCTGATGCAAACATTTTAATCACTTAGTGCTTAATTTGGAATTTGTTGGTTGGTTGTGTGTTTGGTTTGGGTTTTTTTTTTTTTGTCTTTCAGTGAATACACTGGGTAATGGAACAGAATAAAACTTCAGAATGCTTGTACGTGAGCAGTTTTTCACAGGTTTTAAAATTGTCATGTGGCTCTGTATCTGTTTATAATGAGGTGCTTTTATTACTATCTAGCATCAGGTCTAATGCATTTCATTTTATGTGAAGGTCTTGCTTCGTAAGTTGTGTTTATAGGCTCAGAATACATCTGTTGTTTTGCTTATGTACCAGTGGTGAGAAAACTGTTAAGTGTGTGAAATTGAGTAGGAGTAGTGTTCAGGGAACAGAAATGATTCTACTAATTTCCGTTTGTCTAAAACAGTACAAGTAAGACTTCCAGTGGTGAAAAATACATTAATTGTAGCAGCTGGAGATGTTTGTTTTCATAGAGTGAAGTATGTGGATGTATTGGTACTTTAACAGCAAAACGTATTATGGCTTTTGGAAATCAAATAGTGTACTTATGCCACTAAAGGCATTTCAGGAGTCACTAAATGTTCATCTTTGTTACATGGTCAGTTGTATAAGGGGTTTTTGTGTCTGTTTGGTAGTATTTTTATATTTCTCTTTAATTTAAAATCAAACACCAAAATCCTTTTCATGTGTCTAGATTGTCAAAAGTAAGTTCACTTTATAAAATGCTGTAGTCTGCTACGAGAGAACAGTAACACTATACTTATAGGTATGGCTTCTTTCACAGGCTACTATATATTCTATATTGGATCCTTATTGCCTAAAAAAAAAAATCTTTTTGTCGTTTTGTAGTTTAACCTAAATATTAGAACATTTATACCATACAAATTCTTTTTCTAAAACCCTTATGCATCTTCTGTATTAGTACTAGTAATAATAATAAAAATTTCTTATAGTTACAATACAGTTAAGGCTGGATTTAAAGCTTCCTGAATCTGTGGGGTCCACTACCTTAATTCAGGCAGTATCTGTACAGTTGTTTCAGGGATGCTTTGGGTTTATTGCACATGTGCAGACTATCTGCATGATGCATGGCACTGTAGTTTCAGTGTCTGGAAATCTCAGATAAATGCTCAAACTCTGTCTAGACAAAACTTCTGGGTAAGGAAAAGAAGAGGTTATACCTGAGGAAACCTGCACTCACAGTAGTCATGATTCCAGTGTGCTCTGGTTCCATCCCTTTGAGGGACGCTCCTTATACAGACTTCCAATGAGACATTTGAACATCCAAGGGCAGGTAAACTTTGGGGGTAAAATTTATATAAGCATTTTATAGTAGTAAAGTGTTTTTTATAGGATTGCAAAAGTTTACTGAATTCAGGATATGTCATAATTTTATAGGCTGTTACCTGAAGTTGAAGTTATAATAGCAATAGGTTAGTAATTATAATATAAACACTTTACCAATAGACACAGACTTGGAATTCCAAGCGTGTTCTGTAAGTAAAGCATTAAAAAAAAAAAAAAAAAAAAAAAAAGTAAAATTCTCAATTCTCCCCTCTCTTCAGGACAATATTTCTCTACTAACTAAAGGAATAGAGAGAGTAACTGGCCACTATGAACTAGTGTTCATAGCACCTATGGAGCAAACCATCCAAAGTTGTTATTTTAGAGAATATGCAGTAATCAACACTTAATTTTTTCACTGTGGTTTAAGATGATTTAATTCTTCATGTTTTCAAACATGACTATGCATGGTGATATCATTTATCTATTCTGCTTTCTAATTATTATTCTGCTTTCTAATTATTCTTCTTTCTACCTTAACCATGGATTATTTTAATGTAGAGACTAAAGTAAAAACTGTTGTTAAAACCACTTGAATCTTGGAAATAACACCTCTGGGAAAGTTGTTTCACAGATGAATATACCTATATAGGCTTTTTCTTGTCAGAGTTTCATATATGTAAAAATTCAAAATACTTAACTTTATTATAATTCAGGGATTACTTCATTTCTTGATCAGATGATGATCTGGGCATATAAATATTTCTGAAAACATTTGCATGTTTTGAAGAATGAATTCTGCTTGACTTTGCCTTCGCCACTTGCGTATTGATTTCCAGTGAATGTTTGTATTATCAAGATTTGTGTACTTGTGAAAGTTAATTTTGATCCCTAAATTCAACACTAGTCATGTTCTAAGTTTTTGCTTTTGGGCCTTCTTTTTAAAGAAAACCCCAAACATCATCTCGTCTCCAACCCCAAACTCATTGGAGCCGAGAAGAGGCAAGTAAGAGGTAAGATTATCTGAGAGGCGATGTAAGCTGGGGAGTAGAGCCATAAACATACGACTACAGGAATCTGATTTCCTGAGGATATGAATGATTGATTTTTCATCTTTGGGGCATGCTATGGGAGTCTATAAAAGGTATGAATGCACAGCCAAGATGATCTGGATCAGAATTAAATCCCTTGCTCTTGGATATCATAAAACAAACTTGCATGTTATGAGGTAGAATGTGAGGGCTTGCTGTCCTCTTAGTCATTTTTATAGACAAAGCTGGAGACCCATGTACTTTTGACCCTTCTACCCATAAAAATCTCTTTCATAAGGAACCAATAGCAACACTTCTAGGGTGACTTCAGCCCTGTATTTCCCAGATTTGAGGCTTCTGGAAAACTGAGCTTCCTTTCATGTTCTAGAAGTAAACTGACATCATACAACCTTATATTTCAAAGTACAAATGCTGGAGGTTTTCTACCTACACTGCAAGACTTTTGTCACACTCTGACTCACCTTTCCTATCTGGAAATTGTGAAACAAAGTAATTTATGTTAGAATGAATATTGTCTATATAATCTACTGAGATGCAAGCACGAAGTGCCATTATGAAGATCTTATGCAGATGCAATAGTTATAAAAGCAAACAAAACATTGAGATTTGTAAAGAACAGTAAAGAAAATAGTCTGTAAATGTTAATAAATCATTTTATGAGTGAGGTCTCACAATTTATTTGTGTTAATAGCCCTGTTACCTCAAGTCACATTGATAAATGACACATAGCAGAAACAGAAACACTGCAGACCTGCTAAAAATACGATCAAAGACTTAGACAGACTTCTGGGTGAAAAGACTGAAAAATGGGCACTTAGATTAAAACTAACTTAGTAAGAAGGACTATGACAGGATTTTATTTCTGGAATCGTTGCTCAGTTAGTTTCATTTACCCTCTCATAATGAAGGAACAGAGACAATACATGAGGCAGCAGATTCAAAACAAATTTTAGGAACCTATTTAATTTTGACATGACATTACTGCAATGAGCTCTTGGTCAGCATTGTGGTTAAAAGGAAGCTTTAGAAATGTGTGTGGAGAGCTAGAACAGTCCTCTAAGCTAGCATACAGGTAAGAAAACTAATTTTTCTGACGTGGCAAACCTGTTCTTGGCAATAGAGGTGTAAGTTTTGCCTGTGGTTGTTTTCCTGTTAAGTTTTTAGTACAGCTGCTGTCTAAAAGGAGGTGTTGTGTTTGATCAGCACACTGGACACTAGTCCAATTAGATACTACATTTTACTTTCTTTCCTAAGGTATTCAGATACCAAAAAATAGTTATTTATATACACTTGAACCTATAAAGAGTGCAATAAAAATAAAAATTGAACTAAACTGTGAACTACAGAGGGAAAAATACCACTGGAAAAAGTAGCGCATTCTGCTCTCAGGATTTTTAAAAGCAAAAAAATCATGCTTCTGTGCAAACAGATGCTTTCCCAAGCAAATTATGAAGTGCTTTTTGTGCCCCATGGTGGGGGCAGAAAATATCTGTTTCCATTTATGTCATCTCTCTATAGATTTTTTTTTTTTTTTTTTCCTTCCCCCATGTAGCTACGGCCTTTTTGTCACTCTTACTACCTTGCAATTTTGGGACTTTTAACGCTGGATTTGTGTAGCTTTAAAAGATTAAAGCAAAGTATTTGGAAACATGTTCAGCTCTGAGGCTGAGTTTGTTGTTTTGTAAAGTCATGACTTTGAAGATGAAATTAGGCAGATAAATTAGGATAAATTTTGTGTTTTGGTATGCAAAATACCAGGTGTGCCCAGCTGGGGCACCAGCAAGGTCCCCAGTTGTATGTAGATGGAATCCCTCTAGGAGCAACTGAGCAGAGCAAAAGCTGAGGCCTGAAGTATCTTATTTTTCGTTTTTTTTCTGAACAGTTTGAAACAATTTTAAAAATATTTAGGGAATTTTCCAAACTCTGCATGATGCAGAATGAAGAAGTTGTTGTTTAAAGAAAACCCTAAAAGGTGAACCACAGTTCTCTTGGTGTTACCATCTTATAAATACTTATTATTGCTATTTTGCCTTTTGTAGCTTGTTTTTGTTTTTTTAGGATTTGTTCCTTTGACTTTTTTCCTTGTAGTTTTCTTTATTGTTCTTCTCTCCCTTCAAATAACTCTTCTCCATTTTTATGTACTACTTTGATCTTTCACAGTACTTCATGTTTTCACTCAGCATGGCTTAATGTTCATGCAGTCATGCCTGCAAACCTCCAATAAGCCCTGGTAAGAGATGCTTTATGGGGGCTTGAATGAAGAAGGGATAGATTATGTATTGTCCTGTAGATACCATTTTATGGAACCCATGTTAGAATAATGAAGGAAGGATGAAAGAAAAAGGGAGGAAAAGGCTAGACTGAGAATTCTTACATATGTTAATAGGAAAAAAAAATTAAAATAGGAATCTTACTGACTTTCTTAATGACAGAAAACCAACTTATATCTAGCTTTTTGGCTACCAAGTTTTTTTGTGGCATCAAGTTGAGGTTTTTTTTTTTTTAAAGACATAATGGGGAATATAATGCCGACATACATAAAAGAGAACTTTTATCATACTAGACTAAATAATGTGAGACAACATTACAGTAGTTAGTAATACTTATTTTGACAGTCTTATTGACAATTTTTTTCTCTCTCATATCTTGGCACAGATTTCATCATGTATAGCTCTGTTTTACATTAAAATTTTATCTTTAAAATGATCTATTTTGTTTATGTGTGTGACTTAGCAGACAAGAAAACCTCAAACTTTTAATCTATTTGATTTTTTTGCCTCAAGAAATGGCACAAATAATACTTTATGTTTTAAAAATAGCTTCATTTGTAGATGCCAATGAAAATAGCAAGGTTTTGTTTTAAACGATTTTTTTTTTTCCAGTACAGCAATATCCCTATCTATTTCTGTGGGTTTAAAATATTTATGACAAAAACAGGCTAATAAGTAAAACCACCTATGAATTAATCTAAAATGGAACTTTTTAAAGCTATAAAATTGCATGCATACTGTACATTAAAAACGCCAAATTATTTCCTGCTTATGAAGGGAACATATTCCCCCTGAGTTTGAGCCTCACTGTTGACAATCCATGGATTTGGTCAAGAGAGGAAAAAGAGTATTATAAATTAAATTTAGCTTTTGGAGGACATCAGTATTGTTGAAAAATAGGACAAAGTTTCAAAGAATAAGGACAAACACAAGCAATATGGGGCCAAAATGGAGGCTGCACAAGTGTTACTGTTTCTTTTAGTAAGTTTAGCTGGTGCAGTGCTTTGTTGAATTAGGTTTTATATTTATCAGTCTTCAACTCTCCCCCCATGAAGTTTGACAACACCCATTTTGATATTAATTCAGGGAATTTCTGCATATTTGGTAATATGGGTGACCACAGCGTACAGACCTGTTGCACAGTGAATGTGTAAGAGAAATGGTACTCTATGATGCTTTGGGCTTGCCATCTGTATGCGTGAATTTCATTGCGTAGGCAGACTCTGAGATGAGGTAGCTATCAGACCTATGAGAAACTTATCCTGTCTTCAGTAGTAAGCACAAAAGAAAAAAAAAAAGAAGGAAAATTTTGAGGTTTTTTTAATGTAAATATCAATAGAATAATTTAGTACAATCTAGCAGATGATCCTTCGTGAATAGTTTGACCACCCATTTTTGCTCAGCTATCATCTTACTATACACTTGTTGCTATATATTTTTTCTGAGCAGACCTTTACATCAGCTTGTCAGTTTTATCTTGCCATTTTCTGATGTTATCAGACACCATTCATAAATTCAGAAGATAACATACCGACAGAAAAGATAATACCAAGTTGGAAGCCTTTCTGTCTCTTCTTTTTGTCTCTGGGGGTGTGAGAAAAGTGGTGCCAATACATGCTCTTCCATCTATCTAAAGAGCACGTGGAAGATGACAGTACGATAGATTGACAGTTGGCTAGATGATCTAAAGGAATTGCGTTTTTCGTAGAAATGCCGTAGCTATTAACAAGTGCCAGAATACAGGAGTTTAGTTTTGTGACGCACTGATATGCAGGCATACCTCATTCTCTTAAAAACTCATGAGCTGTAAAGCAGTGTTGTTTGCAGCTTGCAAGTGCTCTTCTAACACCCGATTAACAATACCATCTAAAAGCATCACAGCCTTTGTCACAAGTGTGTTAATGTAATCACGACAGCAAAACCAGTTCAAGTTAATACTGCTTCATTTTTAATTTAAATACTGTGTAGAGATTACATGTAATCCTGAGCTCCATTGCATAAGACAATTTCCTGACCAAGTGTGTCCTATGCCTTAGAATCTATAACTACAGGCATGATATTGTGATGCTTTTGAAATGATTTTAGGAAGGTAATGTGTTTTGGCTGTAGAATAAAGGGCAAGTAATACTAGCACTAGAATTATCAAGACAGCTGGCCCATTTCAAGCCTTATTGCTCCACAGCACCAGGCAGTAGATAGTATATGAAGAGGCTTGATTCTGTGGTTATCTTGTTTAGCAGAATTATTCTTGATATGAGCACAGTTCAAAGTTGTGTAATTAAAACAGTTGTCCAGGGTAGGTAGAATTATATTACACGGTACCTGTAATATAGCAGATTAATGTGAAAAACCTATCTTTTACTGTTCAAGCAAAGCAGGTGTGGTACTTTTGGAGGTGAGGAGAATAATAAATTAAAACTGGCAGGTTTAAGAAGTTGAGCTGTCAGGTGGTGGGAGCAGCATCAGCCACGCAGAGGAACACCCTGATGAATGGAGTTAAGTACTGTAGAATGAAAGCCAAGGGGCAGGGGAGGGGAAAAAAACCATGACGCTCACTGTACAGCTGTGATACAGAGCAAAGAACGGTTGTTAAAATGGATGGCTGAAGGTTGTGTGCCATAAGGAGACTCCAAAGGAACCCTGATTCACTTTGGCAATTAAGGGATACTCAGAGCCCTGAACATGAATACTTTGGATGTATTCTTTGTACATGTTGCTTATTTTAGGTGTAACAAGGAGCTTGGAATTGCTGAATACAATCTTGAGAGGCAGATACTTCCTTATGCCTCTCCTTGAATTTTACAATTTTGGCTCAAAGTACTTCTGTTAGGTATACATTATGAGAAAATAAGCTACTAAGCTTGAAATATGCTGCTGTATGTGGTGTTAGAAAACAATCTTGGGTAAATTTTGCCCTCTAAAGAATGGATTATTCTCTGTTCTTCTCCCCACGTCTCAGCTGGTGTGAGAAGAGACAGGGTGATGGTGGAAATGTCATCAATATAAACAAGGTGGAAAAGGAGAGATAAATAGCAACTGAAGTGAATGCAGTAGAAATTTGTTATAAATTCAGAGCTAAGCGACTCAAGTGGAACATGTTGATATTGGGATACTTCCAGAAGTTATATTGTGCCATACCTTTTTTCTGTTGAAGTGCTAAAACTAAAGCCGATATAATTAAAACAAAATAAAACATATGAAAAAGTATCAATACAGTAAAACATTCAAAGATAGCTAGTGCAGCAAATCAGTTAGCCAGTTGAACAGTTATTAAAATATGCTTCACTTTCACTTTATGGAGGAGGGGGGGAAAAAAGGCCACTGAGGAATTTTTTTGGTAGTTTCTGGAAAGGGAACAGAAAGAGAAAGCTGGTACAAGCTGCATCCATTAATATCAACCGTACTGTGTTTGTTTTCCCTTTTAGTCTCATGCTTTTGTCAGTTAAACCTGAGATGTGATGGAGAAGAGTCAACTTTTGCTTTGCTCACTACAAATCAGTGACTTATAATTTAAGCAAGGTATATGAACAGAGAGAGTGTATGTTCTGCTGATAATTGCAGAAATTATCATGACCTGTGCACTAAGGAATCAAGACCACAGAACTTGAGTGAATTTGCAATATATGTGAGTCCATATGCGTCTATCTCAATACATACTAATATACATTTTGGTATAAATGTATTAGACTGTGAAGATACGAACGAAGCATGAGTGACAAAGAGTGACAAACCACCACATTTAAAAGTCTTGAAAAACTATTTAAATAAACCTGTGGTATGATATTTGGATCTGAAATGATAATGTCAAATACATAATTGGAATGAGAGAGGGATTTGTGAGTACTAGTAAAAATCTATAGTAATAATTTTAAGAGTTCTTACACTTAATGCAGTCGTGTAGTGATGCAGTACCTGGGTGTTTTAGAGCTCCTGCTCAAGAGAAAGCAGTTGTGCATTTTTATTATTTTTTCCCCTCAATGGAGAATGTGAGGAATCCTGGGACTGGCATAATAACCTAGTTATAGTCTAAACAGTGCTTAAAGTGCTGCAGACAGTGTTGTGTTGACTATGAGTTTAAAGATTGCTAGATAGCGGGAGGATGCAATAGTCGGCCTCCAGCCCCAGATGACAAAGTGTGGTATAGGAAGCACATACAAGCTTTGTGCTTTCTATTCCTCCATGCTTCACAGCCAGTACACAGCATGGCAGTAATATTAACAGAATGGAGCAGGAAGCAGGCTGGATCCTGAAGGTGTTTGGAATGTAATGTCCAGAGGTCCTCTAAGCAATCTTGCAGCCTCTGTGTAGCACACACATAGATAAGACCAATATAATCTTGAATTAAGTATAGAGCAGTTGTAATATCTCTAGCTATTGTAGTGGAACTGCTCCCACAATACTGTCCCATTTCACTGCCTGTAATTCAGGAAGAGTATTCAGAGTTAGAGAGTATTCGGAAAAGAGCCACAAGAATAGCTGAAAACATCCCTTATCATGAAAGACAACAGCAACATCATAGGTATTTTTTTGCAATGGAAAAGAGGAAGAATGCTGTGCAGTTACTGTTTGAATACTTATTGGGAGACAGAAATTTTTTAACAGACTCTCCAAAGTAACAAAGATTTCACAGAGGAATCCCAATTAGAAAGTCTAAGGGTACCTTCTTCTAATTTCATAATAGACAAGTTTTGTAATGTGTTATGTGAAGCCTGTTCTTCTTATAAAGCAAGTAATGATAGTAGAAATGGTATCAATTGTCAAACATGAAATAGTTTTCTGTAAATGGTGTCATACCATTTTTTCCTGTACTTGCTTTGAACAGGGCATGTTGCCAGACTGATCAACAGGTTTTTATACATGATATGAGGTATGCATACATTAATCATGAAATCTAAAATAAATATTGCCATATGATTGTTTGTCCATCTGGCAATTCAGTATGTATTCAGTTTAAGCTTTCTTTCAGGCAGGTGTATATACATGTAGTTCTAATACCATATGTACAGCCCACCTTGATAACAGTAAAATCAGAAGAAACATGTAATTATACCTGCTTACGTAGGCTTTGCTGAGCAAGACATATAGTGTTTGGTTTTGCTTTTTTTTTTTTAATAGAACTGAACACAACTTCAAATGATGCCAAACCCTTCTGAAGAGCCTTGCAAACAGAAAAAAAATTAAAAACTATTGTCTGTGACCATAATGAAGTTTTTCTGGAAAGAACCCTGTAAACTGGAAGTCAAGATCAAAAAATATTTATAAGGACCTCATTCTTTATCACTAGATGTGCTGATATATTTGTATATTGTATTCAGCTGTTTATACCTGATTTACATTGATGGTGATATCTCAAGTCCAGATGTGTTTAAGAAGTATCCAAGTGTGCTTTGAAGTTTACAATAAATTCATGACCGCAAGGTCCACTGTACAGGAGGATGGTAGCTAAACTCCTTGAATGTGGTCAGCAAGCTCCTTGTGATGATACGTTGCTGTGATTTATTTAATTATAATTAACTGTAGTATCTTTCATTCACAGCTAGGATTTGCCCTGAGTGTGGTGGTGATTCATATGTCTTTGGTACTGTTGATGTTCTTTTCACAACAAACTTGGCTAGTAAAAATAAGTTCAGTAACATATACATGAGTTTAGCAGCAATGCTGATCAGACCATAGGCCTCTGTTGTTCTTTTAAGTCTTCCTTAAGGGTAAAAAATTCAAGAAAATAATTTCAATTCCTTTAGCAAATCCAGAATAACCAAGTTAAGAATTACAAATCTTGTTTGCAGAAAGTGCATTTACCAATGTTTGTATGAATACAAAGGTGGGAAAAAGTGTTGTTTGGTTTGGTAGCTATTGCAGGTCAGCTGTTACAAAAGCTGTAGAAGCATTTTTAAATATACAATTTGGAAATGGGTGGGGTGGTAGTTTCATTACTGAATATAAATTACAATATGTGAAGACAGTTTTATATAAGTTCTGTGTAAATGGAAGATATACGTTCATGTACCCTGCCGGCAGCCTTATTCTTACAAGTGGGACCGTGTGGGAAGAGGCGTCGCAGGACTGAGACAATATTAGTACATACATTTCACATTCCTGACGAACAGTGAGGATACAGAGATTATCAATGTTATTCAAAATAACAAAAGATGATCTTATTAAAGTTTATGACATTGCTGTCTCATTTGTCTGCCTTGATATCACAGTACTGTAGGAAAGTATGAGTAACCATTCTGACACGTAATGGCACTATTTCTGAACTATATTTACTCATTTTAAGTAAAAAAAAAAAAAATTGCTTGTTCATAGCTTCTCCCTACCCCAGTCCACTTCAGGCTGAAAAACATCAGTTTGATTTTGTAGACCCTTATGTCTTTAACATGTCTTCACGGATAAGTGTCCTGGGTCATATCAGAACTGATTTGACTTCTTCCAGTGCTGACAAGTGAAGCTGTTTTTAATGAAATTGGAGTTTTTTAAACAGAATGGTCTTGCCTTATAAAGCCAAGAATGGCCAATATATTTGTCTGAGAGAATTAACAAATGTGAAATAGAAATCCTAAGAGAAGTCTAAAACATTCTTTCCCCAGGTGTTTACTACTGTTTTGTGTTTGCCATTTTATTCTTTCACTGATTACTCGGTCAGAATAATGCATAACCTTCAACAGTTAGAACTCTGTTTCTTCTTGTAAAAAGTTGAATTTTACTACAGAGTTTAAATAAGATGTTCTTAGATTATTCCTTATTCCAGGACCTGAATATAAAACAGGTCTAAGATCATGTTGCTGTCAGTAGGCAGTTCCAAATATTGCTTGCCCTGACTATACAATCTAATTTTTAAACTAAAGTTAGGTATGATTAATATTTTAATACATAATATATGATGAAAGCACATCAATATTCATAACAACTTTAAAGTTAGTTGCGAGCTTTTTAGTCATTGGTATATGTGGGATAAAAAGAAAAAAAACAGAGTAATCTGTGTTGATAACAATTTCATAAAAATTCGTAGGAAAAGACTCATAAGAATATGTTTTATTGTTTTTTGAGTATACAGTTCATGTGTAGTGTACATAAAGCACTGACAAAAGGCATCTTCAATCATATAGAAGAACTTCTACAAATTTTATCACTGATTGTCACTTTATTTAAATGTAAAGCTGAACCTTCTAGCTGTGTTTTGTGTTCTGAGTTCTCACAGAACAGAGGAAACGGATTCTGAAACATTTGCTTTAGGATAACAACATAAGTGGAACCAAATCCAAAGAAGTGTTCTTTGGCGGGGGGGGAAAGAAAGTAACCTTTCTGTGAAGAAAAAACCCCAAAAACCAAAATCCCTTTATTTAACCCATAAGAAGAAAGAATAAGGTATTAGAGCTGCCAAGCAGTGCTACATTCTTCGGAGGAAAATGAATAGAGGATACTACTGGATTTTTAGAGAGTCAGAAGATTTTTATCACATACAGTATATGAATATATAAGAAAGTGTAAAAGGGTTTTTTTTTGGTTGGTGTGTTATTTTGGTTTGGTTTTGTTTTGAGGGGAGTTGCATCATCTCAGCGTTTGTTATGTCACTGCTGGGAGGGTGATGTCATTTCCAGAATGTTACAAATGCTGTTCATGAGAATATACCATCATGTTAAAGTAATTTTAGCATTGGTGTATGAATATGAGAATGCCTTTGAGTAGATAAGAGATTAGCTTACTACATGAAATGGATCTTTTTTAAAAAAGTAAACAGCTGGGTGAGTTTTGGGAAAAAAATGAGCAAGTACAGAATGAATGAAAAGATTAAATGGTCAAGCTGTTATTTTTAACTCCTACACTACATCGGTCACTTTGCAGAAATCATGTTTCTTTACTTATATTCTGTACTTACTATTCAAAAGGAAAAAAGGCATCTTCTTTTGAAACTGATCATTAACTGATATTTTCTACCTATAAGCCTACCTAAAGAATTGAATATAAACTCTTGAAGAATGCAAATAACTTTAAGTACTCAAAAAAATAAGTTTTAGGCTACCTGCTGGCTCTCAAATTCAAGTGATTGACATAACAGGTATGTGTGATGATAATATTAAAGGGAGAAAATGGAAATCCTTTCAGATATTGATTACTGTGACGCTTATAAATGGAGTTTTCTTCTTTTCTGTCTTCATTTTCAAATAGACACTGTGACTGATCCCATGTGAGGAAAGAAAGAGCTGGGAGCATGGTCAGCAAGAGTACAACTTGCACTTGCAAGGCAATGAGAAAGATAGATTCCCTGAGAATCACTGTGTCTGCAGGGTTTTGAATGTGATGAGTGGACTATCAATCTGCTTTTATGATGGTGAAAAGACATTTTTGAGGCAGCCAGTGTTTTAAGCCAAAAGGAAAATTAGGTATCTTCTAGTGAAAACTATTCTATAATTATACTCAACATAAAATAGTAAACCTTGTAGGAGTGGCCATTCTAATAGTAATATTAATCAAAATATTGTCACTATTTGTCTTCTTTGGGCTGTAGAAATGATTATTAGTTATTTGATTATGTTTGATTTATTTCATTTATTTTTTATGTTTCAGTTATTTTTCTTCACTCAGTTATTTTTTTATTAATCATAAGCATTAAGATGCTTTCTGGTGAGAGCTATATCTGTAATTGGACTACTGAAGACAGGTAACAAAAAGCATCATGTTATGCAAAACATGCTCTGAATTAATGACTTTGACTTCTCTCAATAATAGATGCATAATCATTGAAAAATTAAACCAATACTCAACCCTGTGCTCTTGCAAATATGAAACATGCTGATACATAGGACCCACACTTAAATGACACTAACCAAATCTGATTATTGCACTTCACTTATCATTAGGGACTTTTCATCTGTACAACAAACTATAAGAATGTAAGGCTTGACACAGTCTTTATCAGACTTTTTTCTGCAAAGTGACACAGACATACTATTTATCTAGTTCTTAAAATTATTTTCATTGACTGAAGAGAACTAGTTTCTGTCTTTTTTAAAAAAAGAGTGTTCTGCCTCATTAAATAATGTTTGAAAGAAGAAAGAAATTATTTTCACTTCTGTATTATCTGTATCAGAAAACATGTTGAAGAATCTTTTTGCTTTCTTTTGGAACACAAATTGATGTCTGTTAATTTTGTTTCATTAACACTAATAGTGAATATATTTATATTCAAAGAGGGAAACTGCAAGGCTGACATAAAATCTATGTAATGTTCTGCCTTTGCAAAATAGACAGTGATGGGTTTGAGAGCTGTTTAATAAATCTTTCAGCTTTATAAAATGAAAACAGTTTCGAGAAAAATGATAACTAAGAGAAATGATTAAAAAATTTACATTATGACAAGGTCAAACACTTAGATTAGCATAGAAAGCACTTAGGAAAGGCGTTTGCATATCTTGGCAAGTGATCAAAAGGTGAAGTATGAGTTCATACACAATTAAAAATATTTCTAAAATAATACATTATTACTTTACCAAAGTGGGGGGGGTGTGTGTGTATGACTCTCAATTTTGTTTTTTAATATTGCCTATACATTATATGAACTAAAATATGTATGAAATTATTTGAGGCCTCAATTCTGGAATCAGTTAAAATCGTGAGCATCCCGTGCAGTCACTGGAGCTATTCAGACCTGCTCAACTTCATTACTGGCAATTTCTGCTGTGCTTGTGAAAGATTTAAACATTGGTTATTATTGGTTATTAACTATTATTTTCCCTCAAAAAACTTATGCTTCAAAAAGGAGGAGGAGTTGTCTACATTATGTCTACGTTAGTGTTTTGTTCAACTGGCAGTGTTCTACTGTGTGAAAATCTGATCATCTCACTTGCTTTGGTTTTAATAGTGGATTGACTCTCAGGGGGTATGAAATGGATTAATTTTCAATGAAGAAAACCTGAGATGTGCTCCAGGATCCTACCTAATGTGTGCCAGCGTGCCAGACTAGACCGAGTTCAAGGTCAAAAAATTAAACAGAGAAACACCTCAGCACCTCCCTCTCCCCCAACAGCATGGGCATTAGGTTCTCAGCACCAGGTTTTTTGCTCTTATGTGTAATCATGTGGTACCTGTTTGCTAATGCAGATACACCGGTTGTGTTCATTGGCAGAGTTCTGTGTTATTCTGTGGTCCAAGGTCTCTGTCTAATACTGCTGAATTAGCCCTAAAGACCTTTATAATCTTTACAAATCATTCTCTTGTTGCTATGGAAACATAGCATCCTGAACTGTAGTTGTGATACGTGAAACCTAATGCAACAGACTAAAGCTATCGCTCACTGGAAGTGAATAGGAGTTTTCTTACTGAATTCAACAGGCCAGGATTTTGTCTGCAATCTTTAAATCCTAACCTACACACAACTGAGGTAAATCAAAAATGTTACATCTTAACTTTTGCTTGGTGAGAATTCACTGATCGTTGTATGGTAGAAGTTATAAAACATGAGGTTTGTATTTGATGATGTCAGCTTTGAAGGATGTAGGAAATTAGCTTGTCTCCCAGGATATATTGGGGTTTTACCACCTTATATTGCATATATCTATTAAGTAATGATCTTTGCTAAATATGGATCAGTGATAAGGGGATTTCTCAGTGATTTGGAAGTCCTGTACATTCGTGTGATGTCAAATGGATGCCTGCATAGAAAATAGCCTCTAGAGAAATGAGATCCTTTACTGTAAGAAAAATTAAAATAAAAACTTCGTGTTTCCTATTGTTTTGTGGAAACAAATTACAGATGTAACAAAACCGCCAACATTAGAAGAACTGAAAAATATATGAATATACTAGAGATCAACCAATGCATATTTAACTGTCTTCTAGCGGTAGTGTTGTTTTATACATTATAGAAGAATTCATCATATCTCATGATAACTATGCTGAAGAGCCAAATCAGAATTCCTGTGACAGGTGAATTGCTCTGCCATGTGCAAACTTCATCCAAGTTTTTCTTGCTCTGTGTTCTTTACTTCTGAACCTATAGATACAATCTTCCCGCTCTGGACCACTTTGTTCAAGCAGTTTTTACAGTGCACAAAGGCTCTGTAAACAGGATACATGCTACCTAAAAAGTACAAAATTATTTATCACCAAATAGACACAGTATGTAGCTAGGACTAATTTTCTGTTAGACAAAACGTGAAGATGCTCTCCACCCCTTGCAGCATACCCAATGAGTTCTTGCTGGCCAGACAGTTCAATCAAGTATAACAGTGTTGAATTTCATTGCTTTTTGAAATGGGCTGATCCTCAGTGTTGTTTAAACTGAGGATCTGTTTAAACTTCTGACTCTGATTTTCCTTTTATGATCTTATAACTTTTCTTACTTGTGGCTTGTTTTCCCCCTACCTCTGACTGACCTTGTCTCAACAGTCTTAGTTCTGTGTGCAGTTTTACCCCTCTTATATTGCATGGTTCCACTCTAAATAATTTCTCATAGTTCTTTCTTACAATTTGGTAGTTTCCTCAGAAGTTTGAGCCAAGGTTATTCAGCTATGCCATATCAAAACCTCTGTCCTTAGGAGGAAGGCTAGGCAGTTAGCTATTTAACTCTGTGAAATATGTGCTATTCTTCCTTATTCTGATGGTCTGTCGTGGTTTAGCCCCAGCCAGCAGCTAAGAACCACGCAGCCACTCCCTCACTCCCCCACGGTGGGACGGGGGAGAGAATCAGAAGAGTAAAAGTGAGGAAACTCACGGATTGAGATAAAGACAGCTTAATAAAGCCGCGCACGCAAGCAAAGCAAAAGAAGGAGTCCATTCACCACTGCCCGTGGGCAGGCAGATGTTCAGCCATCTCCAGGGAAGCAGGGCTGCATCACGCGTAATGGTGTCTTGGGAAGACAGACGCCATCACTCCGAATGTTCCTCCACCCCTTCCTTCCTTCTTCGTCCCAGCTGGGCATGACGTTATATGGTATGGAGTATCTCTTTGGCCATCGTGGGTCAGCTGTCCTGGCCGTGTCCCCTCCCAGCTTCCCCTGCACCCCCAGCCTTCTTGCTAGCAGGCCAGCACGAGAAGCTGGACTGTCCTTTACTTAGCAACAACTCAGAACATCAGCACGTTATGACCATTTTCTCATCCCAAATCCAAAACATAGCCTGATACTAGCTTCTATGAAGAAAATTAACTCTACCCTGGCTGAAACCAGGACATGGTCCTAACTGCAGATACTGATGGAGTGATGGAGTTTGCTTTGGTGCTCCATTGACCTGCATGTCCAGATTTCCTTCTCGGAGACAGTGAGAGGATGGTTTATGCTCAACTCTCACCCTTAGTGGGTGAATATAAAGTTTTGACAGCTTCTGTGGCTCAGGACTTCTAAGTGGGATTTGTGGAGTAGGCAGGAATAAAAGGCAAAAAGGTATCAAAGAATTCACAGAAGTTGCACAGAAAATGACTTAAATCTGTGGCTTTCTTATTAAAACAAACAGAACTCCCTGGACTCTGCTGTCCTCTGACCTGATTATCCACTAAGTAGTTCAGTATGTATTCTGAAGTGATAAATATAAGGATGAAGGATGCCTCCAGTATCACTAGGTGAGAATATGGCTTTGATCTTATGCATATTTCAAGGAATTCAACATTTCTGGTGTTGAACTATTGTAACATCTATATTACTGATATTCTGTGGGAAGACATGGTCTTGTTCCTTATTTTCAACAATGCTTTATGCCAGTTTTTTTTAAAAAAAAATATATTGTATTCAAAGCATGAAGTGTTCAAAATGGTAAATATTTATTTAATAGTCTCATAATTGAGGTATTGTTTGTGCTCATATGCCTCACTTGTTTTTATTGGTGTTATGTATCTGCTAGTTTAAACAGAGAATGTAATAGAGTTATTACAGATATTCTTATTAAGGGTCAATTTATGTCTCTATCTTCAGAAAAGTTTGAGTGCAGTGCTTTTTGTGACAGAAAATAGTTTGTGATATGCATGAATGCTTTCCCCATCTTCAGTATTTGCCAAGCAAAATCCACTTCACATATGTGTATGTGATCATTTCTAGTTAAATATACAGGAAACGCATGGAACTATATCAGATCATTTCATAGGAATGCAGTAGGCATATCCATAAATAATAGTGGAAATTTATTACGTTTCTGACTTTACAATGTTTATAAATGGCTGTATTAGATAATGATGGACAAATCATGCTCTTTAGAATTGGGACTCCAGAGTGTGCTATCTCTGTAGTCTGGGATCTGTGCTAGAAGGAGAAATGAAAGACAGGAGGAGCCTGAAGAGTGTGCTCATTTTTGCCATTTAGTTTTTACTAATTTTCCTAGGGTGTTTAGGAATAGTGTCAGCTGTGAAGGAAGGGAATTTGTATTTGTGGACGGAAGAGAGAAGGATTCTGATGCAGTTACTTGCTGTCTTTTCTAGTGCAACCATCTTCTTAATCCTTTAAAAAGTCTATATTTTGTCATTGTCTCTAGGCAATATTTGAACATCCTATTTCTGCCTTTGATCTTTAACTAAACCAAAAGCTTTTAATCAGAACTTTTTAAGGAATAGCTATAGCTGGGATGGGGGGACTCAGTTGTTGAGCGCAAAAGAGCTACTGTCTCTTACAATTTTGAAAGAATATTTAGAACCTTTTCTACAGAAGTCAACTTTTCCTTCAGACTTCAACAGAGTTCTCTTACCATGGACTAGATTTTTTAACATCACATATACATAATTGACTACCATTTGGAAGTTAGGGGCTTTGATAAAAACGTCTTTTTTTTTTTTTTTAAGTCTAAGTCACTAAGCCAGGTTTTCTTTCCCTTTATTTGCACATTATCTGTCAATTACCAACTCTGTTTCTTTTTTCTTTTTCCCCCTTCATTTAGGTAATTTGGATGTCTTTTATAATTTTTTTGTAGCTGTATGTCTCCTAAAGATGTGACCAGCCATATAGCAGTTCTGATCAGAAAACTATGATAACATGTAAAGATTTTGACTCAAGCTTTTTTTAATGTTGTTCTTTCTTTGTAAGTTATATTTTAAGTGTGTTAAAAAAATGTCCTAATCGGTGCCTAACTATGTAAATTACAATTGTAGCAATTTGAGAGGTCCTAAGAAAAACCTTCAGTCTACTTTGTACTGATAACCTTTTAAAAACATAAATCATACAGTATTGGTATCTCTAATAGGCACTTTTTATACTTCAACATCTCAAATCTTTACCACTCCCCTCCCCTGGTGATTTACATAGTAATTTCTAACAAATTACTCCTTGAAATGCCTGTATCATTTGCCAACCTAATGGAAAAGAAGGTTGGCGTGAGCACTGCATTCAGCTGTTTGTATATTAGGTCCCTTTCACCTTTCAAGCAACTCCAGGTAAGTTAAATAATGAGAAAACTCATTTCTGTGTTGCTGTGCATTCTTATTAAAATGCTATACTAGCTAACTTCACTCAATCACAGTGAAGCAAGTACTATTCTAGGAAATGGCAGCAGCATTACTTAAAACTGTTTTTTAAAAATACGTAAGGCTGTACTGTTTAGATTTTACTTTATTATAGAGACATTTAAAATAAAATACTGGTTTCTTTGCTTGGCAAAAGTAGGCAGAATGGTACTGAAAATAATGGAGCTGTATGACAACAAGGCAAGAAACTACCTTAAAGTGTGAACTTATCTTTTTAATAATACATGTAGGTGGAAGGAGGTAGTAAGAATTTATATCTTTAAAATATCTACTTGTTTTCCTTCTCCAGTGCAAATGAGTAAATAGCATGTTCTTTTTCGATGCGTAGAAAGAAATATTATTCTAAATTCTGAAATAATACTGAGAATGTATGCTTAATCATCCTGACAAAAATGATAGATCATACATAATTTTCTAATCTAATATCTTGGGTACAGATGCTGGGGGAAAAATAATAGCTGAATTTACATAATATCACATGTACCTGCTAAACTTTATGATGGTCTATCAATAAATACAAACATCTTGCCAACACTGTTAAAGTTGCTAAATTGTATTGTATTTTGATTCCCATACTTAACTTTATTAACCTTTGCTTTATTTGTCTCAGAATTGTTCCATTATTATTATTATTATTTTCTTAAGCCAGATTTTTCTTGTATTTTTTAGGAATTGTACAAAATCATGAAACAAGTTAAAATAATATAGAAACACACACAGAGACTGTCAATAATGTCTTTGTTTCTTTTGACATTTGAAAGAAACATCTCAACAATATATTGACAGCTATAGTTGTTTTTCAGGATGCTTCCACGTGAAAAGGGAACTTTGAAGGAAATCCAGTCAACTCTGATGAAAGCAAATTAGATTTTGCAGTAGAAGTGTTTTTTCTGATTATGTTAATTTGCCACAGCCTGATTGTGTCCCCCAAAGGCCATTGCAAAACATAACCAGACAGTCTTTAAATTGGAATAATTTTAAAATCTCTAAAAAATGCAAATGTTGTTATCAGAGAAGAGTTAGGTTTATTTGAAAGATTAGGTTTTTAGTAACTCAGATTTGTTTCTGTCAGTCTGTATTTGAAGACCTGTGTTTCAAGATTATCAAATCTAGCTATAAAATATCATTTATTCAAGTGAATTGGGAACTCATACTTTTTATATCTATCATTAAATAAGTCATGTTGCCAAAGAATTGCTTGCAGCTAAATTTTCAACTGGTTACATTGAACGTTCTCGAAGTATTTTCAGGCACGATCACTGTGTATGCAGGAAGGTAAGTTTATGTATGCAAACAGGTACATAGGCTAGAGTAATTGGGCAGATTGGCTAATTAAGTTTCTAGGCATGCAGTTGCATATGCAGTCTAAAAGCATATGCTCAATTTGGTGTGTGTAAATTAATGCAATCACAAGCGTTGCTGGTAAATGAAACCCATATATTTAGTTTTACCCTTTAGGTGTCAACAATGTCAGATAAGGCAGAGCTTGTGTATTCAGTAATAGTTATTTTATTACTAGACAGATCCCAAATACCTTTTCAGGAAATTTGGAAGTATAAAATTTGACAGTGGCAGAGGTTGACTTTTCCTTGGCATCATATATTTATTGTGGCAAAATACTAACAAGTGCAAGAATATTTACAGTGATTGCAGTGGAATCACAGAATTACATGGCAGAATTTTAGTAACTGCAAGTTGCAGTAATCTGGGTTTTCTTCCTGCGTATCAAATAAAAAAAAAATAAATACAAGGAAGAGAAAAAGAAAAGTGAAGTAACTGGTTTCCTTGTTTACAATTTGTTTTCCTCTCTAAGATTTTAAAATGTAAAAATATATTGCTTTATCTGCATATCTCAAGTAAATTGTAATTGTTTACATTGTAGTTAAGCAGTCTTTCTGTATCTTACTTCATGATGTTGTGGACAAACACCAATGATCTTAATTCAAGATGATTTATATCATCACAGTAGTTTCCCAGTTATTTCCATGTCAATAGTTTGTATGTACGCTCATTGCCTAGCTGTGAAAAAAACTAACACAACACCTGATAACAAAGAAATAGTTAACAGGGGCAAATCTGATGCAATTAAATAATGATGAAACGAAATGTATGAGTACATAAGTAAAAGATGTTATTAATATATTTTGGGAAATGCACATATCTACCATAACCAGTATTAACATGTTCTTAATTGACTTTTCATATTCATCTCAGTGACTGACAACGAAAAAATAGCTGTTCAGCAGCTCTGATAATGCAGAATTTTGTTTCTGCATCACTGTACTAAAGCTTCTGAACAGATGTCCACCCCAGGCACTTCCATGACCAGGTATCTCTGGATTGATTACCTTCCAAGTATCATTATTTGGAATTCACTTATCATTATACCTTCCATTCCAATTCTGGAAAAACACAGATATTTCTGTTTTGTAGAAAATTATTATTAGTTATATAGAAACCAAGATTTTGAGAAGAGTGATCTACTGAAGGTCTCAGGTGAGTACTATGTATAACAGGAAACTTGATTCTCTTCACCCTGAATGAGTCCTCTGGGACAGCCTTCATTTGAAAGCCTAACAAAGCCAAGGTTAGTTGGGAGAAGATGATCTACCTGACCACATAAAATATTTTCTATTTTCTTCATAGCTCTCCACTGGTTGTCACAGACCTGCGATTTCCATGTCCTGAGCTTGCTCTAGTGTCCACCCGCTTTGTGATCCTTCCAACATGATGACACACATCATTCTCTTTTCCTTCCTTTAGGTGGTTTTACTTAGACGTTTTCCTCCATCTAAAAGGGTTTCCTTCCCCCCCGGACCCCCCATCTTTTCTTGTCTTTCAGCTTCATTGAAGGCATGTAAAGGGTGCAGATATGCTAAAATCCTGTAATCACTGCTAGTCCTTTTTTTGATATGTTTTAAGCTTCTACTCCCAACAGCCCCTCTGTGTCTTACAAATCCTTTCTCCCATTTCTGTTTTTTGCTGACATCAGTGAGGTTCTCCCTATTGATGTCTGGAACTTTTGCAATTGATTTATGCAGTGTTTTAGAGTTACTGTATCTCAGATAAACATAAATTGTATCAGGTTGATAGTTGGGACTCTGGTCCTGACAGTAACCTCGGGCTACTGGGGCACTTCTGGAAAATTGTGAGCTATAAAAGTAACAAGAAGTAAGAGAAAGATGCAGTCATCTAAATAATCTAATTACACCGGAGCTCATGCGGAGGATTGAAAAACTCTCAGTCAAGTGAGAAAAGCAGCAATAGTCAGATTATTACTATATATTATACATAAGAAAAAATACAGTTCAACTTTGCTTTTCTTTAATAGAAATTAAATGGTTTGTACTTAATCTTCAAATGATGCGGCTCAGTAGAAAGGATTGTTATTTATTATTAATTAGAGTGGCGTGTTTGAATTGTTTCCTTTTTTATACTTCATAATGGACATAAAAACTTCCTGTATGGATATTTTACCACTCATTATGGTACATGTAATTGAAGCTATTACTGGCTTTTTCAGCAGTAACTGATAACTTCTGTGTAAAACATTTCAGGTTCCTGTTCACACTGTAAAAAATCTGTGCAGTTCAAAATTTTGCCATGCAGCATAATCTGAATGTAAACTTCTATAACTTATATGTTTGCTTTTTTTCTTCTTAAAGACTGCATTTACAGCCAAAATCATGAAGAGCATAAAAAAGGTAGCACAGCTGAGAAATGGGGTTTTGGTTTTGATCATCACCAGTTTACTGTTAGATGTGTGCTTTTAGACTTTTACTCTGCATGTCATAAAACCAGAGAATTGAGGAGTTTATTTTCTTTCATTTAGACAGGTTGTTCTCAAACAGTGATTCATGACTAGTTAGCAAAATAGTTCTTGATTGTAGGTGAACCAAACTGTAAGAGTTCTGCTCCATTAAAGGTGACTTGATTTGAGTTTTATGTAAGTTTGAACATTTATTACTCTAGTGTGTCCTGATAAGCCATTGCTATATTCTAAGAATAATCATTTTTAGATTCCTTCTTAAGACTCCAAGCAGAAAACACAATATAAAAATCATGTATTATTGTTCTATTTTCTTACTTATATGGAAGCCATTAATATATAAAGCATATTGTAGGTCAGTCTATGAATTGGGCAGCTCTCATAAAACAGCTGTTTCAGGATACAATGGCTGCTAAATTCTTTCATAGTTTCAAAAAGCAATCGGAAAAATTAATGAATAAAAATTAATTCAAAGCTACAGAGAGAAAACTTGTTTGTCTGAGGATGGCCATATGCCAGAAATTACTGAAGGCTGGAAGAGTATTTTGAAGAATTGTCGGTTACTTATTTTAGACTTTTAGTCTGAACCAGTGTAGCTTTTTTCTGGGTTAAAATGATCCAGCTAGCCATATCTATCTGTTTGTATAAGCACACACATATATGCTTATGCAGATCAATTTTGTATTCCAGTGGATTACCCTTTTTTTTTTTCCCCCCTTTGAACTTTACATTGGATGCTAGAGTCTGAATTTCATGAAATGCAAACTGTGAAAGACAGTGGTCAACGTGGGGCAAACAGTACTCTGAAGGACCGCCTACCTGTTTCTGTAGAAGTATTTACAATATAATTCTCTAATACTGAAATGTTACCTCCTTAAATGCCAGTACTAATACAACAGCTCCATTCATACTATTTAATAACAACAAAAAAAAAGTAAATACCACACAAGTCAGACATCTTTCACTGATCAATAAGTGTAACAGTCACCAAATCATCATCTTAAACATCTTTTTCTACTAGGATGTCTTAGAGAGTGAAATAATATGCGAATATTTAGTATCATTACAGTGAGTAACGTACAAAGGTGAGTATATACCAAAGACTGTGGCAGCTCTTTACTTAGAGAAAACTTTATGGCTGAAATTATGTATGGCTTACTGTTTGTAAAGGCTCATTAAAATACCCTGAATATGTTCTATTTTTACTACTGCTTATCAGAATTACATACTTTTTGTTTACTTACAGTATGAAAGAGGCTGGTTTAGGCCATAAACAGTGGAGGGGTGGTCCCATTTCATCAAACTGCAAGCAGTGTCCAGTAGTTTATACCAATCCTGTTTGTGGATCAGATGGTCACACATATTCTTCTCAGGTAAGATTTAAATAAAGAACTAAATTATTCTTTTATTGTTTCAGTCAATTCCATCTCTTGGAAAGTAAAATACTGTATTGTAACACAAATCAACATTTATTGTTTCTAAAACATGTATTACAGACTGCAACCTACAGCGATTCTAGTGTATTGTACAACAAAAAGGTAGTAATTCCTGAGCAGCGTGAAACAGTAGTATTCAAAGAAGTGCAGTGTAAGAGTGCTCCACAGGTTAAGTCTATCTGTCACAGACACTAAGGCAGGGTTTTGAGTAAGGAAAAAAGTGTTTCGTGTCCCCAAATTCGGGTAGGAATAAACATCATAAGTCATTTTCCATTTGACCATTTCCCACTTGACCACTGAGGGAGTCCATCATCTAGGCGTAGATGTAACGTACTCAGATAAAAAAAAAGTTATAATGTAAATAATTGTTGCATAACTTTCCTTCTTGCAACAGCTTTTTATGTATTTTAAGACCATAATCAGATCTTCCTTCCGTATTTCTGAACCCTCCTTTCTTTTCTGTCATACTTGTTTGGAGACAGAATAGCAATTAAAAAACATTACTGTCAGTTTACCCAGTTTTTTCAAGAAAAGATTTTTGTGCTGGTCATGTTGAAGTCCAGAAACTGTGGGACTGCATTAGCACACTGCTCAGGTGAAACTTGTGAGATGGACGGGCTTCATAATGCTGAAAACAAATCAATTTGTTTAGCATTCTCTTTTAAAACTTAGAGTAGAAGAATGTTTGGTCAAAATTAACAACTGAATCCTCTCTAGGAGAGACAAATGTGTGCTCTTGACGAACCCTTTTTTGCCAGAAACAGCATGCAATTCAGTTGTGCAAGAGGAGCTACTGTATTCTGTGATTCTGACACCATGCCCTTCCACTAACAAAATGTTTTGAATAGTAGATAATGTCCAGTGCTTCAAGAGAAATACAGTAGTAATAATAATAATACTACTGAATGTTCTAGATTAAATTGACATAGAGATGGAGAAACTCTGTGTTTGTTACTTATAAAGAAAAAATTTCCCTATAGCATTTTAAGCAAAACATTTTTAGGATATTTCCCAGAATTTAAAGATTTTACAGTTAGTATTTGCTGTATTGAATTTTCTTTTGTTTTTTACTGCAATCACAAACTATGTCTGAATTTTACAAAAAAGGATTAGAGTTTCCAGGAGTGACTGTCTATTGGATTGAACTCTAAGTATCCTCTCCAAAGATATTTTCTTCTTGATAAAATAAAAACTTCAGAATATAACTAGTGCTACCTCAACCTTGACAATTCTTATGCTATTGTCCTAAATCTTACATTTGAAAATGTTTTTCTTACAAACTGAATATTTAGTTATAGGGAACTGGTTGAGAATCTTAATTTTCCTTTTTAGAAAGAAAATTAAAAAATTCTAACTCTTACAGCAGAATATCTGAGGCCCTACACATGCATTTTTGACTCTCTGGTTTAACAGAAAAATAATTCCTTTCCAGTGATGATATGACTTAAAGTTTTGATTTAGGGATTTGAAAATATTCTTATTTTCATACACAGTAGTCTCCTGTCTATGTTTTATCAAGAGCCTGAGACGGACTTGCATCTTGCTAGACATTAGATGATACTGTCATTTAGCATTTCTTTTGCTGTGCCATGTGAAGGTTCAGTCAGTCTTTAAGTCCCAAGCCTAGCCTGCACATAGATATAAAACAGTCAGTAGTCTCTACGATTTTGCAATTTAAGTAGACAAGGTAGATAATTTGATATAAGTAATACTGAATGAGCATTTTTTTTAATACTGTATACTTTTATCTATTACAATCTCTTCCTGCATTCTTCCTAATTTAATATACGCATTACAGCCAATTTTAACCTCATTGCTTATTTCCTATTTCATGGTATAGGAATGCTGTATTCTAAATAATCCAATAGGCAGAAGTGACCGTTATGGCCTCTTATGGTCTGATCTGAAGTAGATGTACAGAAGTCCATAAATAATGATGAGATGCAGATATTTTTGCATCAGTTCATGTGTTAAAGGTGAGGATGTGCTTTTCAAACCGAATGGTGAGAAATGAGTGGGTTAAATAGATGCGATCTGCTTCCATTCCAGTGAATTATCAGAGCTGCAGTCAGTGCAATAGTACATATTATCCAACCTCTGTGTCCCTAACATGCATATAATTCAGAAGTAATGTAGCATCAAAGATCTTTTGCACAGTTTTCCTTTTGCCTTCCACTACTTTGTGATTACAAATCTAAGTTTATGGCAGCAAAAGGCTAAAAAAAAGTAATGACCACAGAAGATCTGTATTAGTCTATAAATATGTATTTTTATTTCTTTTAATTGATGTTATGATTTCATATTCTGTGGTGCAGTTGCATCAAATAGAGGTCCCTGCAAGTTCATTTCAGGAGCAGTCATTTTAAAAGTTGACATAAAGATGAATATTTGTGTGTTCCTTTACTCTAGGCAAAGTTTAGTTTTGTTGTGTCATCAAACTCCAGTAAAAGTCTATATAGCAATTTTCTTGTATTGAGAATGCGTTTGGCATGGATTTAGAGCGACTGTGACAAATCATAGAATACATTTTGTGAAAATAAGTCAATAAATAGTAACAGTGTTGTAGAACACAGCCAGGCAGCTGGCAGTTATCAGAGGGACACTACTTTGGGAGTAGTGGGCAAGCCCATCTAAATGTTTGTATTAAATTATGTGACTATAGGTATTCCATCATGTTTTTTGAAAAAAAGGTGATATAATAGGTAGACAATGTAGAAAGAAATGCTAAGTTCTAGATTGAGCTTATCCAGAGTCAGTTAAGGATGTTTTGTTTCCCATTCATTTTAGCAGGTCAGGTTAGGTTTACTGTGTTCTCAGCCCACAATTAATCACATGCAGTCAGTGTAAAAGAAAAGTAGCAGGTGTAAGATATTCATTATTAGCATTACAAAAATGTTCAAATAAAAAAATTACACGCCAAAACATTGAGTAATCAGTGAACAGTAATTATTACGTGAGAAGAAATTCCGTATAAAGAGATCTTGCCGTTTCCTTACTAGGGTGGTGTTACAAATTTTAGTTAATAGCCTTTAAATAATACTGCATGTGTTTTACACTTCATCAGTCTTGTTTTACCTTGTGCATTTCTCTAAGCTTTGGTATTAGAAAGTGCGTTATTCATTTTAACTCTAGAAGTTCTCAAGCAGTGCTGTAGCATAGGGCGCTGGTACCCCTATATATTTGGCACCCCATCCATTCTCCAGGAAAAACACCGTCACTGCTGCCGGGACAGCTTTTGCAGCCTGTTTCTAGCTTCATCTTTTCTGGGATTAATAAGGAAATAAAAATGACATGGAATGCAGCTCAGATGGGGTGTTTTGAGGCAGCAGCTCACCTCCTGCCGTTATTTTACCCAGGGATGCAACTCGCTGCTGTCCAGCATGCATACAGTAAAGCTGGTGTGACTGTGGATGAGATGATGGTTCTCAGGCTTGGATGCATCTGTTGGAACAATTCTACCATATTGTACTATATTATATCTGGGCCTTTTGAAAAGTGTCTACAAGCAAAAAAAAAATGTGGTCACACATCAGGTTAATTGTCTTTTGAGTGGTTTTTGCACATTTTAATTACAGCTCTGGTGTTTGGTACAGTCGGCTGGAGTTTTCTCTCTTAGGTTGAAAGTGGTTGACAAGTAGTCCTGCCATAACAAAATCTAGCCTTAAATAAGATCAATGAGCAATGCTTTGAGAATTTTGAAAGGAAAATGCCACAGAAATAAATTAATCTTTAGAATATGCCCATTGCCTCATGATTTTTTTCCAGAATTGTATTGGCAGTAAGTCCTGGATCAGTTTTATTGTTAGCAACAATTTGCTGAAGTTGGTTTTATATTGACAGTGAATTTTTATGAAATATTTTTTCTCCTAGCTATGAAAACTTCATGTGATTGATGACATCCCTGTAGGTATAAATAGCAATGAAAAGGGTATTTTGCAAAAATAATGGGCCTAAACTAGCTTCTCAGACTAAGATGGAAAAGGTATAGGAGATGAAACAGTCAGAAAAAAGGATATAAATTCTTGAGGTACTTTACAGAAAGATAAGTATGTGGATCTAGATTTTTAAAATACTCAAATACCTTCTTCAGTCTCCGAAATTATGATTTCTGTCTCACTAGAAGGGTGAAAGACGGCCAGTGTATGAAATCACAGTGCGTGTGGATCGGGCAGTTTGGTACTGATTGCTTAGTCTATCCACATGTTGTTTATAATCTTACCCTGAGAATAAAAGTCTAGGAATTTAGTTTATGTATCCCATATTTAACATTTTTCTCTCTAAAATCATTGCTACCTTTATTCATTTCAGGTGTTTTCAAGACTTTTACTTAATAATCTGTATCTTTTAGCCATGTATTTGCTGTAAAACAGCTTGTTTGAAGGAAACATAAAAATAGATTATCAACTTTTTAAATCTTTGATGTTATTTTAAACATTGTCCTATTATAAAGTTAAATTGATTTAAATTTATTTGCTTATTGTGAGTTTTCAACAAGCCTGAGCTGTTGACAGTTCTTTTCTAATTCAGAAAAGATTGCTAGAATATAGATTTACTATTACAAAATAGATACCTAAATCAAAGTGACTTTCACAAACCTGATTCAATATATGTCAGTCTTACTTTTTAAATTGGGGTAATCCACTAGTGTCTTTCAGTTTTTATCTGCATTTTTACTAAAATACCTGCTGTAGACTTAACTGTCAGTTCAAATGTAGCCAAAAATAATAAGGTTAAATCATTGCCCGCCATCTTCAGTAGTAAAAGAATGTAATCGCTCTGAAATAAATGATTTGACAGCATGCTGGTCCATATTTTTGCAGCTGGAAGAACTAGCTTCTTCTAGGTGCTCTGCCAGCACCAATTTGTTTTTCTAATAAAAGTAAGTTTTGTCAAAAGGGGCCTCTCAAAATTAAGATTTGTGTCTCTATCCAGTTCCCGAGCAGGTTGTTAGCTTCTGTGTTTACAGAGACTGTAGGCTGTGTCACCTACAGGCACAGACTGTGTGTAGAGGCAATGCTATGACCAAGTTTTGGTTTTGTATTTTGTTCTTTGTATTGAGATTATTCAGAGCTGGTAAGGGCTGGACAGATATTAGTAGGATGCTCCTTAGCTGTCACGGATTGTTCTCTGCTTACAATACAACCACTGTGATGCAGGTTTGAGGGTGTTTGAGGCACAGAGTCCCTAACTCATCTAAAGTACAGCAACCAGCAACGCCCTGTCAAGACCCAGCCAAAATCACTCTGTTCAAGTGGATAACTTTAAAGCCTTCTACAGACCAAATCTTCGTTGCACTGTTACAATGAAGGGCTTGTGGCTGAGGTACACTGGCAAATAAAACAAAGGTGTTGGCAAATGAAGAAGGAAAAAAAAAAAAAAAAAAAAAAAAACCCAGCCAACAAACCACAAACCATGACCAGCCTTCCTTCCACTGCCTGCTCTCCCCCGCCCCCCAAACAAAAAACCCGTAACAAACCTTCCTTGAATGAGACTGACCAGTAGTCAAATAAAATGTAGCTTGCTTGCTTGATAAAGTATACTTTATCAGGATAAAGTGATCTTTACAGAAATGCTGGAAACTCCTTGTTTATTGTTTAAATGCTTTAAAAAGGCTAATAATAAAAAATCAGGAAATTAGATTGTCTGGTTTTCAGCTTCCATCAATGGCTTTTGCCAGTAAAGCCTGAAATTTTATCTGGAACCTTTAAATCGGTAGGATGTGGTATTCAAAAAAAGGCAGAGAAATGTCAGAAGAGTGACTCACTTCCCTTAATCCAGTTTTCCAAATAGGCTGATGTACTAAAAAATTCCAAATTATATATAACTGATCTCTTTTTATCAACTGCATTCAAAATAAATAGCTGCTAAAGCTGTAGAGAATGGAGATGGTAGCTTAGATGACAAATTACTTTATAGAACCTTCAATATTTTGAAAATCTGAACAGCTAAGTATTTATTAAGCAAGAATAACAAATTTATACTAGCAAGAATTGAATTTGGTTCCCTTTTTTCATTTACAGAATACTACATTTGTTTAACATAAAATTATATATTGGGTTTACATTAAAATATACATAAACTTTAATACTTCAGTAAAAATAAAAATTGCTACTTTATGGACTGGAAAATACTTTCTTAAGCCTTCATCTATGTAATGCCTTTACATTGTTTTTTAAAACATTATTAAGTTTTCTGTAGAATATAAACAATCTAGGCTGGAAGGACAAACCAATAAAAGAATAGGACAAAAAGGAGAAAGTGAAACAAATGTCAGTCTTTATTAAATAACTCTCATATCACAGCAGCAGTATACTGATACAAAATAATCAGTATAGAAATAACTGGGATTCAGAACCTATTCATGAAAATCTAAATTTCTATGTTAACTGTCGAACAGGACAGCCAATAAAACAAGAAAAAACAAATTGCTTAAAGTGAAGTTGAGAAGATCATTAAAGATTCAGATTTTTTAAATTGTTATGTTACATTAGAGACATCCATACTTATGTGGAGAACAGTCTTTCTCTGAATGGTAGCTTTAACCAGCAGAAGATAATCTTTTGAAAATAGTGTTCAAAATGTGGCCACTAAAATTACAGCTAAAATAATCAGCATCACTTTGGCAGAAGAATTCTTTTCCAGGAGAACGTATACACATCATATGCAGGCAGAAATTTATAGGAGCTGAACAAAGGAGCTGCCACTGGCATAGTTATGCTTATGGAGTGATGGTGGGGAGCAGAAAACAGTTCTAAAAAAAAACAATAGAAGGATGGGTCTGGAGCATTAAGAGACAATAAATAATGTTCTTAAGTTTCTGCAGCTGTTTGAATCACAGAATCACTAGGTTGGAAAGG
>NW_010511075.1:118141-122038 GCF_000687285.1 Phaethon lepturus | reverse complement strand
TTGCCGGCTGGGGCTAAACCACGACAACAACGCAGCCCCAGCAAATAATTTAAAGAAAAAAGAATTATTCTTTCCAATTATGAAATTTAAAATCACATTGTAACCAAAGAAATTAAAAATCTTTCCAGTTGCCGTGGATGGCTAGTTCAATAAGAAGAAGTTAGAGGAACAACCCCATGCACCAATATATGCTGGGGGACACCCAGCCAGAAAGCAGCTTGGCAGAAAAGGACCTGGAGGTCCTGGTGGACACCAAGTTGAACATGGGCAATGTGCCCTTGTGGCAAAGAAGGTGAATGGTATCCTGGACTGCATTAGACAAATTCTTGCCAGCAGGTTGAAGGAGGTGATCCTTCCCCCCTACTCAGCACTGGTAAGGCCACACCTGGAGTACCATGTCCAGTTCTGGGCTCCCAAGTACAAGAGAGACATGGGCATACTTGAGAGAGTCCAACAAGGGGCCATGAAAATTACAAAGGGACAGGAGCCTCTCCTTTGAGGAAAGGCTGAGAGAGCTGGGACTGTTCATCCTGGAGAAGAGAAGGCTCAGAGGGATCTCATCAATGTCTTTACCTGAAGGGAGGGTGCAGACAGGAGAGAGCCAGGTTCTTCCCAGTGGTGCCTAGGGATAGGACCAGAGGCAACAGGCACACACTGAAACACAGGATGTTCCCTCTGAACTTAAGGAAACACCTTTTCACTGTGAGGATGACTGAGCACTGGCACAGGTTGCCCACAGAGGTTGTGGAGTCACTGTCTTTGGAGATATTCAAAAGCTAGCTGGACATGGCCTTGCGCAACTGGTTCTAGATGGCCGGGCTTGAGCAGGGTGGGTGAACCAGATGACCTCCACAGGCCACTGCCAACCTCAGCCCTTCTGTGATTCTGCAATTATTGCAAGATGAATTTCTCATTTTCTCTGATCAGTTGTTCTAAGAGCAAATTTTCAGTGGCAAACTGCCCTCGTTGTTAGGAGGTAGCATTTTCTTTCCAATAGGACTATTTCAAATTTCTGTTTCCAGCAGTTGGATCTTGAAGTATTTCTTTCCACAGACACTAAGATGGTTTACTCAGGTTTCTCTCCAGGAAAAGAGAAAACTAATTAGTGTTATTGCTGATTATGAAATGCTTGTATAATAACTCTGTTCCCTAACTGTGTTCACTGGCACACAGATGCCAGCCACCACACTGAACAGATGAATGACCAATCATCTTTTTATTTTCTTCCTTGGAAATGGTGAAAATTACTGAGAAAAGTGAATGTTGTTGAGTTTTTTCCAAAGAAATTATTTTGAAATTACTCCTAAATTGAAATCATAAGCAGAAGTAATTTGAGATTGCTTCAGTTGTGCTATAAAAGATTCCAAACAGGGGTAATTTTACTTCTTTCAGGTTCAGCGATCTAAAGAATGGGCCTCCTAGTGTGGTGACATTTTCCACACACTATATGAGGACTGGGGATAACAATGGAGTGATTCCTTCCTCACTCTTATTACACTGCGACTTGTCAAGCAATTATCTCTGACAGATGCACAAAGCAGAAAGATCACACCCTTCTATACTCCTAGTACTGAGGTTATGATGAAAAACAAAATCTAAAATACACAGCAACAAAGCAGAGACAATATGACACCAGGTTGTAAGTCACTCGTGAACATTGTTTAGTTGGCTCTAACTCACATTTTTTAAGGCCCACTGAAATATTGTTGAATTAAAAGCATTCTCAATAGATTCCTTTGCCATGACAACAGCTTGGAAGAGGTTTCAGAACAATTTTATGATACAATTTTTGTGCTGTGCCATATTATTTTCATGCAATTGTGGAGTGTGCTGCAAGAAAAATATTAACGTGCCTGGATCTTTATGGTGTAGTGTGTGGCAATAACAACCACCTGTTTTTGTGTTGGTCTCTGCTGCATGCTAGAGGTGACCTTGATTCTGCTCTATAGTCTTTGATTTCAGATGTGTAACTCACATCATAGCCAGGTAGCCAACAGTAAAAAGTTCACAGCAGACCAAATTGCCTAAATTCCCTCAAAAACAAATGGGTTCTTTTACAGAAAACAATGCTGTATTTAAATACAAATTGACAAAAAGTCCCCGAATTATGGAACTTCTTACCTGTGAAAAGTATGAACAATTTTCATATGTGGCCACATAGAAGCAATTGGACTATTGTATTTGTTTTCTCTATTTGAAAGGACAATGGTACATGTGTTTCTCTTATGCCTTTACAGCAATATACCTTTAGCAAGTTCTTCAAGGAATCACATAAACTTACTTGTGGCAAACTCTGTGGGCATCCTGCCTCACACTCATGCAAGAGGACGAGGTGTTCCACACACATCAGAAAGTGATCTATAACTTGATGATCTAGTCTTTGGGCTTTTTGTGTGTTTAGTAATTACATGATCCAGTTCATATCAGGATGGCATTTTTAATCGTTGAAAATATTAGGAAAAGTAAGCAAAGTTTATTGTTGTTTAAACAAATAAGGGCCTTGAGATAAAGCTGTCTTTTCTTTTATCTGTGCTCTCAAGTCTTCTTCTGCAACTGCACATTTGACAAATGGATGAGATGTCAGGTAATTTACTCCCTAGTCTAAGAGAAGTTTTGCATACTAGCCAAAATTTTTTTTACTACCAACTCTATCCAATGATATAGATTAACGGGATATCAACATGTTTGACAGTCAAAAATGATGTCCTCAGATTTTTTTATTATAAGCATATTTCATCAATATTTTATTTGTGGCTTACAGCAAACTAATTCTGAGTTACATTATGTGCTCTTTTAACATTATCAGAAATACTATGAAGTTGTCAGGCTTCAGCTGCAAGATTTGAGGGAAGTGTTAAGTCATTATTTTAACTGTACTGTTGGTATGGAGGTCTTCTTGTTGTATAGGAGAAAAAATAAAAAGAAAAGAAGGAAAACCTAATCAGAGTGCAAGAGTCCATAAAACTAAGACATCAAAACTTTAGAACTGCATGTTTTGAAATAGCAGCATCCACTGTGACATAAACAATTTTTAAGAATTCCTATGAAAAATGTGCAAATTATACATACATTTCTGGCTTGCATCCAAAATCAAAAAGTTGAATCACATATATCAGATCCAAAGGGTTGGAAAACCATGTAGAAATCAGCTCTAGTCCTCTTCAAAATCAGAGTCCAAGTATTGAAATGCCAAAGGTTCTCCTATCCACCAAGGCTCAGTTTCCAAATTTGTTCAGATCATCTAGCATCTGACCTATTCACTACATAGCACCTGTCCCCAGTTAATACAGGAGAACAAGCAGGCAACTCTCTTCTGAGAGGTACAGACGCACCCGTTTGGGGACCTGACGCACTCTCTAGGGAGGTGTGCTGCTTACCGGGGGCTCGTATCAGGGGTGCCACTGAGACACTACCAAGTTTTGTACAGTCCACTGACTTTTATCTGTTGCTGTTGTTTCATGTGGGCATCAGCGATAGAGCAAGGAGCAGTCTGAGGACTACCAAGAAGGATTACAGAGCCCTGGGAGCAGTGGTAAGGGACTCTGGGGCACAGATAGTTTTTCATCAATCTTCCTGGTCAAAGATAAGGAGGTTGAAAGGGCCACTTGAAGCTGGTGAATCAACTAATGGTCACAGGACTGGTGCCATAGCCAGGGGTTCGGCTACTTGGACCATGGGACTCACTTTGAGAAACCTGGTCTACTGAGCACTGGTGGGGTCCATCTGTCAGAGAAGGGGAAGAGCATCTTCAGTCATAGGCTTGCAAAGCTGCGGAAGAGGGCTTTCAACTAAAGTTAGCTTGGGAGGGGATCCTCAATCCATCCCACTCCTACCAGTTTGATGCCAGTGCCAGCAATAGATGCCCAGAGCATGGAGAAGGATGATAAGTCAGCAGGA
>NW_010511075.1:99950-118045 GCF_000687285.1 Phaethon lepturus | reverse complement strand
AAGCACTTGAAGAGCACCACAAAGGAATTCCATCACTCCAGCCAGTGCATGGGAGGTGCCAACTTAAATGCCTCTAGGCAAATGTATGTAGCATGGGGAATAAACAAGAGGAGTTAAAGACATGTGCATGCCTGCAGGGCTATGATCTTATTGGCATCATGGAGATGCAGTGGGATGGCTCCTCTGACTGGAGTGTTGGAATGGAAGGATATGGGCTCTTTAGGAAGGACAGGCAGGGAAGACAAGGAGGGGGTGTCACCCTCTATGTCAGTGACCAGCTGGAATGCATGGAGCTCCAACTGGGGATGGATGAAAAGCCAACCAAGAGCTTATGGGTCAGGATTAAAAGGAGGACAGGGACAGGTGACATTATAGTGGGGGGTCTGCTACAGGCTACCTGACCAGGAAGACCAAGTGGATGAGGCCCTCCATAGACAGATAGGAGCAGCCTCACATTCATCCTGGTCCTCATGGTGGTCTTCAACCACCCCAATATCTGTTGGAGTGACAACACAGCAGGGCATAAGCAATCCAGGAGGTTCCTGGAGTACATTGATGATAACTTCCTTCTCCAAGTGATAGAGGAGCCAATGAGGAGAGGTGTTATGCTGGACCTTGTTCTCACCAACAAGCATGGGCTGGTGGGCAGCGTGAAGCTCAAGGGCAGCCTTGGTTGCAGTGACCATGAAATGGTGGAGTTCAAGATCCTTAGGGCAACGACAAGGGCACACAGCAAGCTCACTACCCTGGACTTCAGGAGAGCAGACTTTGGCCTCTTCAGGGATCTGCTTGGTAGAGTACTATGGGATAAAACCCTGGAGGGAAGAGGGGCCCAAAAAGCTGGTTTATATTCAAGGATCATCTCCTCGAAGCTCAGGAGAGCTGCATCCCAACAAAGAGAAAGTCCATGCAGAAACACCAGGAGGCCTGCATAGATGAACAAGGAGCTCGCGGACAAACTCAAACACAAAAAAGGAAGCCTACAGAGGGTGGAAGCAAGGACAGGTAGCCTGGGAGGACTACAGAGAAGTTGTCTGAGCAGTCGGGGATCAGGTTAGGAAAGCTAAAGCCCTGACAGATTAAATCTGGCCAGGGGCCTCAAGGGCAACAAGAAAAGCTTCTCTAGGTACATAGGTGATAAAAAGAAGACTAGGGAAAATGTGGGCCCTCTCCGGAAGGAAACGAGAGACTTGGTTACCCAGGATATGGAGGAAGCTGAGGTACTCAACAACTTTTTTGCCTCAGTCTTTACTGATAAGTGCTCAAGCCACACCGCCCAAGTTGCAGAAGGCAAAGACAGGGATTGGGAGAATGAAGGAGACTGTAGGAGAAGATCAGGTTTGAGACCATCTAGGGAATCTGAAGGTGCACATGTCCATGGGACCTGATGAGATGCATCTGCATGTCCTGGGAGAACTGGTAGATGAAGTTGCTAAGCCACTATCCATCATATTTGAGAAGCCATGGCAGTCCAGTGAAGTTCCCACTGACTGGAAAAGGGGAAACATAACCCCCATTTTTAAAAAGGAAAAAAAGGAAGACCTGAGGAACTACAGGCCAGTCAGTGTCACCTTTGTGCCCGGCAAGATCATGGAGTAGATCCTCCTGGAAACTATGCTAAGGCACATGGAAGATAAGGAGGTGATTGGTGACAGCCAAAGTGGCTTCACAAAGCGCAAATTATGCCTGACAAACTTGGTGGCCTTCTATGACAGGGTTACAGCGTTGGTAGGTAAGGGAAGAGTAACCAACATGATCTACCTTGATTCATGCAAAGCTATGCTAAGGCACATGGAAGATAAGGAGGTGATTGGTGACAGCCAAAGTGGCTTCACAAAGGGCAAATTATGCCTGACAAACTTGGTGGCCTTCTATGACAGGGTTACAGCGTTGGTAGGTAAGGGAAGAGTAACCAACATGATCTACCTTGATTCATGCAAAGCACAACCTGCCCTAGGTGATCCTGCCTTGGCAGGGGGGATAGGACTAGATGATCTTCAGAGGTGCCTTCCAACCCCTACCATTCTGTGATTCTGTGATTCTGTGATTTGACACTGCCCTGCACAGTATCGTTGTCTCTAAATTGGAGAGACATGGATTTGTTGGATGGACAACTTTGTAGATAAGGAATTGGCTGGATGGTTGGACTCAAAGAGTTGCAATCAACGGCTCGATGTCCAAGTGGAGACCAGTGATGAGTGGCATTTTTCTGGAGTTGGTATTGGGGCTGGTGCTGTTTAACATCTTCGTTGGTGACATGGACAGTGGGATTGAGTGCATCCTCAGCAAGTTTGCAGATGACACCAAGCTGGAGGGAAGGGATGCCATCCAGAGAGACCTTAACAAGCTTGAGAGGTAGGCCTTTGTAAACCTCATGAAGTTCAAGAAGTCCAACTGCAAGTTCCTGCACCCGGATCAGGGCAATGCCAAGTACAGATACAGGCTCAGCAGAGAATGGATTGAGAGCAGCCCTGCTGAGAAGGACTTGGGGGTACTAGTGGGTGAAAAGCTGGACATGAGCCAGTAATGTGTGCTGGCAGCCCAAAAAGCCAACCATATCCTGGGCTGCATCAAAAGAAGCATGGCAAGCAGGTCGAGGGAGGTGACTCTGCCCCTCTACTCCATTCTGGTGAGACCCCACCTGGATTACTGCATCCAGCTCCTGGGCACCCAACATAAGAAGGACATGGACCTATTAGAGCAAGTCCAGAGGAGGGTCACAGAATGATTACAGGGATGGAGCACCTCTCCTGTGAGGACAGGCTGAGAGAGTTGGGGTTGTTCAGCCTGGAGAAGAGAAGGCTCTGGGGACACCTTATAGCAGCCTTCCAGTACTTAAAGGGGGCCTGCAAGAAAACTGGAGAGGGACTTCCTACAAGGGCAAGTAGTGACAGAACAAGGGGTAATGGTTTTAAACTAAAAGAGAACAGATTTAGATTAGATATAAGGAAGAAATTCTTCACTATGAGGGTGGTGAGGCACTGGAATAGGTTGCCCAGAGAAGTTGAGGATGTCCCATCCCTGGAAACATTTAAGGTCAGGTTGGACGGGTCTCTGAGCAAGCTGGACTAGTGGAAGGTGTCCCTGCCCATGACAGGGGGGTTGCAACTAGATCTTTAAGACCCCTTCCAAACCAAACCATTCTGTGATTCTATCACAAGGGAGCATCTGTGGGGTTCTTGCATGGCCAACCCTTGCAAAAACAGCCCAGGTAACCAGGGCTGTTAACATCTAAGCAGATGTTTTCATAAAATTGTGTTAACGAGGAAGAAGAACATTAGCAGGTTTAAAGAGTAACAGGGAGTTACAAAGAGACCTTCAAAACAAAGAAGGCATCAGCTTTAAAGAAGTGTAAAAGAAACATGGAAATTCATAAAACTGGGGAGAGACCTGGGAGTGGGGACAGCAGCAGCCAAAACCAGGTTTGTCACTGCCAGCAGTTGCCACATGGCATCACAAACTGCCTCCCCATGTGGCACACTGGTGAACCTGCACCCCACTAGAGAAGTGACAGTGTGGGTCACAGCACCTGGGGACCTGCACTGGGGTGTGCCTGGGACCTCGTGGGGGTGATCACTGGTTGATCCTGTATAGTTCACTGACTGCTGCTAAAAAATTAATAAACTCCTTTGATCCTGACTTGTTTTGAACTACATGAGTTGACCAAGTTTTTCCTGTGACAGGCACAGGATCCCATCTGCCCATCTTAGCCATCCCAATTGCCTAAATTTTAAGCACTCAGTGAACTGGTTTTCCCGAGTACCTTAATAAGCCATGTAGTGAACAAAAGAGGTAGGTGCCTTTAAAGGTCTGACTGTATAATTTAGGTGCAGGTACTCAAATGGTTATGATCTTCCTCTGGGGGTCTTCAAAGACATGTGCAACTTATCTTTGTCTATATGAGGTACCTTTGCCTTACATCTTGACCAGATGCCCATACGACAGAGATTCAAGTTAGGTATGTGTGAAGCTGGACTGGGTTTTCACCTAAGGTTAGGTGAGAAGAATGAAGGTCTCAATCTAGAGAACTATAACATCTAATTCCTACAATCCCTTCAACAGCTACTGATTTCAGTGCAATAGATGACTTGAATTTTAAATGAAGGCTTTATTTTTGAGGCATTTGCTTCCTGTGAGCAACTGAGAAGACATCAAAAAAGGCATCGACAAATATAAAAACTACGTATAACTTACTGACGAACACCTTCATAGACAAAGACAAGCGCATTACAGTTGATGCTGTACCTGCTCTCTCACCTCTTACATTACGGTCTGTACATCAGAATTTTACAAGGATGTGGTTAAGTCCTGAGACACTGGAGATCTTTCTCAGAAAACCTGACAGGCCCTTAATTACACATGTCCTGGAGGACACTGATACAATACCAATTTTGTTTCCTTGGTTACTAACTCCTGTAATCATAATGTATATATTTTACCACAGCATTATTATGACATGCCAAAGAAAGCATGTCATTATTTGGGCTGGCAAACACTTAATAAAAACCAGCTGTACATGACTTTAGATAATTTAAATTATATCAAGCATTCTCCTTTCATTTGACTTAAAAGAAAATGGCTGCAATAAGTCAGAGAATGCATATCAACTAAATCAGGATTACATTCATTATATTTTTCAGCAGTCTTATCTTTATAATCAGCTGTATACAGTGGTATTTCAGAAGCACTGATAAGTGTCAATGTCTTGTTATGAGTACTGTATGAACACAAAAAAAAGATCCAGTTAGCCAGAAGTACCTTGATAGATCTTTGACTTCTTCACTAGGAAAGGAAAAAATGTCTCATAGTCATAACAAAAATATTTGCAACCTCAAGCTTTCATTATCATACAGTAAAATACTTCACAGCTTTATCTCCTGTTCATTTCTACCTCATGGTGAAAGGATGATAACTGGTTTTTTACTCACATGTGACAAATAGACTTTGTCGATGCCTGTTCAGCTATAGGGTGTTTTTCTGAGGTCCATGTCTGCAAAGAGCACACCTCGGAAAAGCCAAGAATAAAGGGAAAGTTTTCCTTGAGTTTTGTAACTTTATCACATTTTGGGAGCTATGAAGCAATGTAAAATAAGGTAAGGGGATAAGTATGATCCACAGAGTTTGAATGGATGTGTGTCAGAACAGACAAACTCCATGAATTCCTACTGCAGGCAGAGTTTCAGTTTCCATGGAATAAGAGTCAGTGGACAGCAGAACTACTGATGACAGCATTTTCCATTTTTTTAGACCTCATTTGGGGCTGGGGGAGTGGTGGTGAGTTGTTCACCTGCTGAAGTCATCCACAAAATAGCTCCATCTGCTCTCCGGCTGCATTTAGTGAATGTAGTTCCGTTTTCTTTTTTTTTAATGACTGCTGTTCATTTTCCAAAGGTTTTCCTTTATCCCTCCTTGGAATTAACTTAGAACCAGTTGAAGATCACTTACTTATAAAATATACAAAAGATTTTCTATAAAATGTTGGATGCAAAAATCACTACAAGTGAGGCACCACTGCGATCCCATTGCTACAGGCTTTCTTTTGCCTGTCCAAATTCGCTTTAAAGAAAAAAGTCCTGAAGAAGAATCAATTGTAATGCAGTTTCCTTCATACATACTTCAAAGTCAATTAAGCTTTCTTGATAATTTGGTGCATAAAAGATTTTAACTTTGGAAAAAACTGTCTTTGTCAAAGGGTATTTTTGACAGCCAAATTGAAAATACCTGCTGAAGAAAAAGATGAAAAAGTTACCAAGGAAAAGTGAAATTAGCATCATGAATGCAAGGGCTGAATTAACAGAATAGTGAGACTGGGAGGGGGGGAATTCATCCTCTCCAACCTTAAGTACCTAGACATCTCTGTCTAAGATGCTTACTTAGCCTATGTGTATAGTTGGTGAAAAGAAATGAGCACTTTTTTCTAACGTAGATATCAGAATAGATCAAACGTATTGTTTGGAATGCACTCAGAAAAAAACAAAACAAAACAAAACACAAACCCACCACTGTACAGTGGTGCAGCCTTGCAGCCTTCTTGCCTGAAAGTGAGAGCAAGGCAGTATTAGTGTTCCCATCACTACTTAACGGGGTGTGACCAAAGAAATATTTTGGAAGGAAGCAGTGTTCACGGATAAATTTGGAGCCTCAAACTGAGGTTTTTGGGGAAAGGATTACGGCACTAGTAAGCAAAATATAAAGAAAAAAAGTCTTAATAGTTTCTGGTATTCAAAGATAATGACGCTAAGAAAACAGGCTGTGAAAATGTTATTCATGCCAAGTTCAAAGCTGATAATAAATAATTTCCACATATATTAACATTTACATAGAAGAAAGATTCTTGTAAGGAAATCTGCTCATTAGATGTTTGCATCATCTCAGTTGTGTCATCTGGAACAAATTTTTATTACCTAAAAAGACTAGTTTGTCAGGTGAGGTGTAGCAATGAGATCAGTGTGGCATGCTTGTACCAGGTGGAAAATACAACAGCTTTTAGCTCTGCCTGTATCAAGATGATGACACTACAGCTTAGACTGGATGGTCCTTAAAGTGATGACTTTGGTCTCCTGCAGGAATGAGGGAAGGTTTTGAGGGAGAAGAGAATAAGGGAAATAAGAAGATAATGGTATGTAGGTTCCAGCCTGGAAAGTGAGAAGGGAAATTACACTTCTCTTTCTGTGCATAAATGTAGATCTGCAATGATGGCAGCTGTCACTGCCGTTGATGGGCAGTAACAGAACCAACTAGCCTGGAAACTCCTGCCTAACTCATTGAGTGCTTTCTGAATCTGTACGAAAGACACACACAGCTTAAGGCCCATTAAAAGGCTCCCTGGATAGCTTTTTAAATATTTTTGAATGTTTTCCTTTGAAAGACTTTCATAAATCAAGACATTATTTTTATTGTTGAAAATGTTCTGTAATCATTGAGCAATTCTCAAGTCTCAAGTCAGATAAACATAAAGTCAGTCAATAAGAAAGTTAAAATGAGGATAAAAGCATAAATAGATGTGACATTGCTGATTTTCTAGACTGATTTTCTTAGCAAAAATCCATGATGCAACAATACTTTAAAAACTTACTATTCAAAGATATAGAAATTTAGCAGAATGGTTTAATGTCCACAATTCAAATTCACAAGCAACGCTGCCACTCTCGCATGAGAAAGAATGTAAAATTTCCTGTGAATAGATTCTGCAATCAAGCCCCTTTCTTGATGGGTCTATTTTTTTGCGGTTAGGGAGGAGGTTAGGAACCACTTTGTGCCAATGAAAAGTCTTCCCAAAAGTACTAATGACAAATTAGTGGGTTTGATGGCAGAAGCATCTATAGATATGGTCAAAACTTTAACCAATATAGAAATAATTGTTTTATAAATATAATAAGCAAGGCTTTTAATTTTCAGTAAGCAGAAACAGAGTCATAGAGATGGAAATGAACAAGTTTTACTAGTGACCATTTTCTATAGTCAAGAAAAGTAATTATGTTGGATTATATACACTCCATGGAAGATTGCTGCTCAATGACCTAAACAGCCCTAAAATACTATGTCACCCTATCAGTAGGTGATATCAGTTACTATCAGTAACTCCTAAAGAGAATCACTACTTTAAAATCTGTCTTAAAACTTTTGCATCTGAAACTCTAGGAGTAAATATCTAACTCAATATCACCAATGAAATATTCTTTATTTTTCCTGAGTTCTGGGTAAAAAGGTTTCTATTCAGAACAACAAAAGCTTCATGCTACTAACTATCAAAGCACTTACCTCCTTCTGTATCACTACATTGATACATTTTTCTTTTTTGTCAATGGCAATCTTCGTGCAGACAACCTGTTGGAGGTCTGAGCATATTTATGCGATTTGTTTGATGACCGCAGACACATTCTTTTTACTGTACATGATTTGTTTTAACAGAATCTGTGTTTGAAGCTCCTTCTATTTTGCAATATGCCTCTTTCCTCCAGGAGACTTGGTGCATTGGGTGGGTGACCATCTGCACTTCTGTACTGATGGGATAACATTAAATAGTAGAAATGTTGTGTTTTATCTGCTTTGTAGAGCTCATTTCTCATAAAAAACTGTTATTTCATTAACAATTAACTTGTACAGTTATGTTCTAAATTCATTTACACGCACACACTAGAGGGAGTGTGAGGGGAATAGGATAAACAAAATTTCTCTTGTGTGGTATCAGGGAAAGTTCAGCTTACCACTCTTTTCTTTCTTGGTACCAAACTGTGCTGTACAAACTACCCTCCAATTTTGGATTAACACTTTTTTATCTTCATCTCTAAAGGCTCTTCTTCATTACAAACAGTTGATGTGGGAAAGAAAAGGTGTTTGTGCTTATGAATATTCCCTCATTCTGCAACATGGCCGCCACTCCATTCGCTAGTTTTGTTATATTTTTATTTTACTTAAGATACTTTTAAATGAACAGCTGTCTTTAAATAACTGCCTGCATGGCACTTCATACATAGAGATCCTTTACACTATGATCAAATAAACAAACTAACAAAAATCTAATAGACAGAAAAAAAAGTCACCATGCTCTGAAATGAATTAAAAAGTGGAATGAAAGAAATAAATTAACTGCCATTATAACATTTTTTAACTTTAAGAAGTTGCCTCACCTGCAAGATGTTCATTGTCATCACTTTTTTTCTAGCCTTCCTCTAGCTTCAGTGAAAACAAAGTCGCATTTCTTCTTCTACTTCTCACTAATGAGTACCCCACTGACCATCCTAACCTGAAGAGGTACCTGTTTTTAATAGAAGCTGCCAACACATAAAAGTACATACATCTGTCTTTTGCTTCCTCTGTTTCTCATTTATGCCACACACACAAAATTACAGTAGTGTCTACATTTAGAATAATTGACCACAATTCTCTGTAAACATAATCTCAGCATATAAACAGCCATTACACTTGCACTTCTGCAACTTACACTTCTGATATGATAATAATGGCTTTATATCATGGATTAACATCAGCACTGGTTTGTTGTCTGGTATGAACTGGTGACAATCGCAAAACTGTGAACTAGATTTGAGGAAAAGCTTTTTTTAAGAAGGGCTGAAAGATCTTCCACTGTCCCTCAGAGTTTGTATAGTTAAAGTTGTATCTTTACAGGGTTAAAACATCAATGGAATGATCTATATCCAGATTTAAACAAAATAATGACATAGCTCCTTTCTTTAAGTATTTCTTACACAAAGATGTATGTTTTAGTAATTAAATTGAATAACCCGTGACTTCACTGGCACTTAAGCATATACTGAAATGTTTTGCTAATCTAGACTAAAATTTAAACTCGTATCAAGAAGAATCCCAGTCTTGTCAGCGGGGCTCTGGCACACGAACACATAACTGAAGATGAAAGGCTGTATCACATAGGAAGGAATAGCTAGAAAGAAATTCCTTCTGTCATCAAGTTCAGTCTACAGTCACAGGGAAAATACAAAGTACCCTCTCTCATAAATTTAAAATTAGGGGTTTTTTTGCTCCCTTAAACCCAAAACCGATCAGATTTTCAAAAGTGCCCTTAATTTCCAGCCTTAATGGATTGATATTCAGTTTTTACCTATTTCTTTAACCTTTTTTATGTTAAATAATTTTTTTTTCACTTTGGTATTCATTCCTGAATCTATCTATAGAGGGTGAATAAAACCCTTTTATGTATCGATCTTTACTTTGCCAAAGTAATGAAGCTAAGTTATTGAAATAAGTCCTGTACTTTTCTCTGCTGAGCAGCGTCATATATCTTCTGAGCACTTCTTCCAGTTTACATCTCTCTTGAACACAAGCATGCAAAATAGTACAAAGAATTTCAGATGAGGTCTCACTAATCTCCAGTATAACAGCATTACTCCTTCCCATCTCTCCAAACCAAACATGACAATGAATTACAGGCAGATTAATTCCATAGTGCACTTCCTCAGCTGTAAAATCAATAATTCCATCAAAGAACTATCATATTAGTTTGATTCTTTATGAAAGTCTTGTTGTATTTTATCTCACTATCCATTCACCTCTATGACTTCGCTTTGTCATCACTTCAAAATTATTTTAAAGTTTTACTTTCTATAGAGTTGAACAAATAAATACATAGTTTTCTGAAAGGTGTTTTTCTCCTAAAAGGAGCTATATTTGCTATTCATAGTATTGCTGGTGATGTTATAAATGTACTAAACATCCTGGATGTCAAATGCAATTTCATATTTAAATTCTTCAGATATTCTGGTATGGATATTCTCATATAAGGAATGTTTTAGCATTTTTCTCAATAAATGGTCTCCCTCTTAAAAGGTATAAAATAATTTATTAACTATAACCATGAAAATAAAAAACGTGTTCTTAGATCAAAAAGAATAAAAATCCCAGTCTCCCAGAATATTATAAAGTCTTACAAATTTAGGGTTTAAAAAAACCCACCCTGCTCAATGATTCCAGTGTGTATGTATTGTGACTATACTAAAACACATAATGAGGAATTATTACAGACAGAGAGTGGAAACAAAACCTAAAAGGACTGCATGTAGTAATATGTCATTATTTGAAATCTACCTGGGGACTTTTTTTCTGGTCTGAGTAATTTGTTAGAGTTTGATTTTGACAATGCTAAGTAAATATATTTATCTTGGTAGCATGTTCCACTTCACATTACACTTGGTGATATGAAATCATGTTATGACTCTTCATTACTCTGCCTTCACAAGAAACCTACAAAGGCCATTATTTCTCTTGCTTTGTATATGAATAAAGTGAATTTGCAGCAAAAGTTTAGTGACCTTATGAACATTACATAGGAAAAAACAGACATCCTAAAATGAAGCAAATACTTTTTCCACCGTAACTAACTTTTACCTCTAACCACAGGTTGACCTTAATTTCTTAGAGCACATACAGCCAGATCCAGCATAAAATCCCGTGAAGCTTGGTCAAATTTGTATTTCATTCTGGGCATTTGAGATCAGCATATCTCAATCTGCTCCTGTTTTAACTCTCTTGCAAGTAAATGAATGTTTGCATCTTGCCAATAACAGAAACCATCAGATTCATGATCACCTATTCAAACATGTTTAAATTAAATGAAATTAAACGTCTTTAAATCATTTCACTGTCCATTAATTTGCATACCCCTGGTACAGCAGGGTTATTCTGTGACTAAAATACATATAAAAAAGCTTTTCAAAAACATTCTTCTATTGGGCCTTCTGACACATAACTAACAGAAGCTGTTCCAGCTCCTGGCTATCACTTGTGAAGGTGAAATTAAAAATCACTTATTGAAAAAAAATTTCAATAATTAACCAAGAAACTATTCACTTGTACTCTTTTATTTTGCTCAAATGCTGATATTTTGAGGCAAGAAAAATAGACACAAACATAATATAAGCAAACGTGAATGTCAAATAATAAATAAGATTCAACATTGATTTCATTGTAAATATTCAGCTGATCTAAAAAGCTTTAACCCTGTAAAGATAAAATAAACTAAATATAAATCTTTCTTAGTTCCCCCCTAAAAATGTTTTTTTTCTCCAAGAAAAAAAAAAATTGTTGTATGACTATCTCTACTCTGTAAATTATGACAAAAGAACATTATTACACTTGTAAACCATAGCACTCAAAAATTAGAAAATGTGATAGTTTAGCAGTTATTTTGATTAATCTCCTTTTGGATTTCTATTATAATGCAATCTTTAATGATCCTGTCACATAGTATTTTCCCCACAGGTTTGCCACTTCAATCAGTCTTGTGAAAATTACACCCTCTTTTCTTCATTTACCTTAGGCAACTTCATGCTCACCTCCTCCATCTACCCTCCTGCCATCTCTGAACCCACGATCACAAGCCCCTGCAGCATCGTCTCACTCTTCTGATTTTTAGTTCTCATGCAGAAAATCAACATCGACGAGTGCAAGTGTACACAAGCTCAACCTGCCTGCAGTTTGGGCAGGAGCTGGGGTATGTCACCGTACCTCATACACCAGCTGTACCACCCCCGGCTGATGTCTATGCTATCGCTGTAACCTCCCAGACCGCCCCACTAGATCACACCCAGCCAACGCTTCCAGCGGAACCTCATGTCTTATCAACATACCTGCACGTCAGGCACTGTTTGGGCAGCTGCCTTCTCTCAACAAAGGCTTCTAATTTTCCTACAACCCCTGCCCTGAATTGGTGCAGGATGGGGATATCTGTCACCTTCTCTGCTCTTTCTGTTTTGAAGTCTTTGTCTCTACTCCTTCATGATGTTCAATGCCATCTTCCCTCCTCTGCTGCTTGCTCATTGCTGTCATCTACAGCCAAGCCATAGACCAACTCCATTAGCCACCTTCCTGGCTTGCTCCTCTTGCTTCTCTTTTCTGTGCTTCTCAACCTGTCCCATTCATCCTGCTGACTGCAATAGTCATGCTGCGACATATTTTCTACCTCTCATGTAATTTTTCATCTAAAAGGTACAATTCAACTTTTTCACTGACCAAAAAGTTGTTTACACAGCTTCTAATTTTCCAGAAGGAGGTCAGATCTCAGTGGTTGAACCTCCTCTCCATCATCTCATCATCCATCACTGCTAACTCTTTCTATTTTTTCATTCTCTTTTTCCCTACCTCTGTCCCCAGTTAAATCTTCTTTACCAAACTGTTGTCCTGGCTCACTCACACCTGTTTCTTTTCACCTTGCTTGTGCCGTGGTGAAAATCCCTGGAACAGCCCGAATTCCTTCTCAATAAAAGTCATTCCTAGTCCAAAAATCGTCACTGAAGTAATCGAACCCTATGATTTGCTCCCCATAACCTCTTGGTTTATCACTGATTTCTTCAGAAGAATGATAAGATAAAACATGATCTTCCTCCTCTTGTCACCAAAATATAGTCTCCCTCCAACACATACTGTTTTCTTCTTCCTTTCAAGGAAACGAATACCTTTTGCCTGTGTGAACAGTCCTAGCCCATGGTCTTCCTGCTCTGCCTCTGTTCACAGAGGCACATGTGGGCTAAAATAGTCCCAGTCAAAATCACATTTCTGAAAATGAGATAGAATTGCAGTTTTTTACCCTGCCTTTAATTGAGATTGGTGCACCTGGGTTTAGCAGTGAAGCCTGCACTAATTTTGTACAAGGAAAAGTAGGTAGATCCTCAATTACAGCTGCATTCAGGCATGCTATTGGTTGTAATAGTGTTTAAGCTACATCACATTTATTTTCAGAGGTAAGAATAAAGAAAAAAATAAGGTGAAGTGACAGAAATTACCTTAGCAAAGGTATCCCTTCCCAGGCAGCAATTATGACAATCGGCACTTCACTGTGTTGCAAAATTAGCCTGCAAAAGTGAATTCTTTCAAATTAAATGAATACAGTTTTCTTAGTTTGAACTTGAGGGTGAGTTGTTTGTTTGTTTTTTCGCTTTTAACTATGGAATTGACAATAACAAGATATTATTTAAAGAAAACTGCTTTTCACATTTGCAACCTTCTACAGTTCTATGATTAATCTTTTACCTAATTTCTTTTGCAACTCTGGAGAGCAAAGCAATTTACAAGTCTCTATAGAAAAATGCTACAAAACTACCAATTTAATTATTTTGTTATTTCGGGAACATATTTAGCTCAGCAATGATCAGAGCTATTTGTGCCAATCTGTATGAGTAAAATCAAGAGAGCTGTTAACATTCAGTAATCATTTGGAAATGGAACTTGATTCCTGGCTACTGTCATACAGTTAAAGCCTGACACAGAGTACATCTCCAAAACTCCCCAACAGTAATGAAGTTATACTGACTGACATCAGTGGAGAAATGGTTGCTGGTGCATATTCAGAACAATGGAAACTCTTAAGAGTGTTAACTTAAAATTCATTGTACAGAATAAGTTCCAAAAGAGGACAGGAAGAGTTCTAGCTGCAGACGTAATTCCGCTATTAAATCAGTCAGGCACAGCTTTTAACATGCTCCAAGTCCCCTGTTCCACCAAAGTCCTTGTGAGTACTACACTTTAGATCTCGCTCTCACAGGATGCTGTGTGTGGCTCACCAAGGATGTATGGAACCCTTGACATCTGCAACCCATGTAGGCATTGTGTTCTCTCTACATGCATGAACAAAATAACTGCAAGTCGTATGAAAAGGCAACAACATATATCATAATTAATATAACATTTACATAGATTCAAACACCAGTAGATAAATGGAAAATTCAGCCTTTTTCAAAAGAAATAGAATTGTGATGCATGCTTTAGTTGTCATGCACCGAATTTTCCTTTGAATAATACAATAAAGGAGAAAAAATAAAACCGATGAAACTGAAGAGAAAATTAAGTGGTTTTTTTAGTTGCCAACTCCTTTTCTTTGCATTTATGTAAAGTAGGCTCTTTCCTCAGATCACCAAACAACTCTAATAATAATTATTTTTACTTTTATGTCGTTGTTCATCTGAAATATCTTGCAGAAGCCTGACCCACTGTTCAAGTGTCCTGTATGAACAACGTACAATAGCAGCATTATATCCAATCGACAGCATTATTGCAGCACCACTGTATTCACGGATAGTGAGACACAGCGAACCACATCGCTGCCTCTGTGGCTGGCAACCCAGCCCGTATTCCCAGCAGCGTGATACTGGTGCTCGTGCTGCATGCAGAGAATGAACAGACAAGTTATGCTCATGCATTTGTGGCCTTGATGAATGAACCCATGTAGTTAGAGTAGACTGATTATCTGTACTCATCCCTTCCCTGTGCTATTGCAGAACTCATTTGTGGAGCAGGAGAGTGACAGGAAAGTGAAGTTGAACTCTTTTTACCGCTGTTCTCTCCCATGCTACAGCATTGTGGCTGTTTTCCTCTGCTCAAGCTTTTTATTGGCACAGAAAGAGGAGTAATACATGGCCTGGATTTCACAAAGCATCTGGCCAGAATCATGAGTCCAACCAAGGACAATGAGAACATAACCCAAACTCTGACTCCCAATCTTTTAAATAATCCTACACAGAACAAGAAAAAAACAAACAAACAAACAAACAAACAAACAAAAACACCTACGTGTGTGCTAAGGGACACCTTTTAAAAGTTCTATGGTTGCTTTGATATAATAGCTGCAGAATAATATTTGCCAAGATGATGTGATATTCTTCAGCTCCCAGAAGTGAGAATTGGGCTATATCATTCAGAATCAGTTTTCTCATCTCAAACTTGGCAGAATGTATCACTGGAAAATAAGCTTGGAAGTACACTTCTGTGAGAGATTCATGGACCTGTGGAGACAAAGCTAATGGAACATTTAACTATGTCGTATGTTTTTATAAGTGGAGATGAAAGGAAAGAAATCCTTCCCCATCAGTCTACAGGGTCACTATTTTCTATTCATCTCTGTGGTTTTTCTAGCATAGAGACAGCCATCATCTTGAAAGGGATAGAACTGTGTGTTGCTGCCACTGGCCAGCCTGTATTGGCCAAGAAAATTGCTCTTTAAGTGTTCCCACATTTTCTGCGGTCCGTCTTTGGGGTATGAAAGGAGAATTGGGGTATGAAAGGAGAATTGGGGTATGAAAGGAGAACTGGGGTATGAAGGGAGACTACAGCACCGTATGGAGAACTGTATGGAGACACACATTTCTCTGCCTGCCACTCGCTGCAGTCCTGCGCAATATTGTCTGAACGGGGAGAGTTCCCAACTCACGGGGAACCGAGCAGCTCCGCACGATGATGTACGTACACGGTATGAACCAAAATACAGACCAGCTCATTTTAAATGTTCCTCTCTCTCTAGCGAATTCCCCTTCTTTCCTCCTCCTCTGTTGTGACGGCGCTACATTAGAAGCAGTTTCTACAAGTACTTATTTAACACCTGCAACGGAGTACCTAACAGGGAGAAAAGACATTTTCAACCCTGTGCCACGATCCTGCACCAGAGCAGAAGTGGACTGGAAGAATGGAGCATTGGAGCACTGCAGAGCCTCCTGTGCACGACTTCTGAAATAATCATATTGAGCACCTTGTTTCCATAATTACTCATGGTTTTCTTAGGTCTATATAACTCTCACACCTTTATTAATCCTTCTGGCCAGCAGCATGAAGTGCTTTGTACTTTGAGTTTAATGGACCTGACAACATCGATCTGTTTAAGCTTTAACTTTGAAGGATTGTTAGTGTTGTGCAGATCACATCTTTATAGGTGCTACATGGAATCACATAATGAAAGAAAATGAAGCTGCTATAAACATCACTGTATTGTCTGGGGAAGTGGTACATTATTTTACAAAATGCAGAAAGTTAAAGCCTGTAGTAATGTAACAAAATTCTACCAGGGACATAGAGAAGTAAATTAATTCTCACTTTAATTCAATGAAAGTTCATGATGTTATTTCACCTGAGCGGTAAAAAATGTGCTCCAAGTTATGACTGTGCCTCTGTACGTTTCTTACATAACTTTATGTTCTTGTCTGGTAAGTTAGAATCACCACTTTCTTTTTCAATGCCTAAACCAGGCTAAGGTTCTTCCTCCTTTTAAGATCAGTCACAGCAGAATTGAGGAAACAAATGGTAATCACTTCAGAAAAGGCTTCTTGAAATGAAACACAAATTGTTCTGCCTTTTTTCTTAACTGCATGTACAGCATACATACATACGTACCCAGGATTTAAGGTGATCGTGAGTGTAAAACAATGGCCTGTTTTCAGATCATTAAAAAATCAGGAAATTGTAGAAAACGTTCACTGTATAACACAGTCACGTACACATTTATCTTCAGAAGTTACCCACATGTTCTCTCCACCACCCAAATGGCTTCACACACTGCCATGTGGTCTAATCCTGTGTCGTGTACCCCAGACCTGGAGGGTGACTTGAGTCAATCGATGGGTGCATTAGAGGGGCATATTTTGCTCAGAGCTTACTGTCTCTCCAATACCATAACTATCCTCTTAAAATTCAGCTTTTGTCTAGTCTTTGGTAACTGTTTATGAGCACAGAAATTTCCAAAGCAGAGTAAAAGATCAGTTGCAGTAGTTTAAATTGCAGTCCATGCCATAACGTGTCATTAATGATGACAGCAATGTTGTCAGCCTCAGGAAGCTCTTGCCCAAGTCAGGAAGTCTTCTGCCTTTCTGTGAGAGCATGATCTGGCCTCTGGCCATAATGCGTTTAAACGCATGCCTTCAGCAACCCCTCCGTGTTTCCAATCTGAGTGAAAAAATACCATTAGAAGGTTGCAGTGACTAATGAGCTGTAAGGAATTTATAAAAGTTTTGCTTTTTAAAAATGAAAGTGATATAGGTGGTACAGGAATGCTTAACATCTTTTTACTGAGCTTTACTCATGATCTTGAAAGGCAACTCTGTAAGGGTTGTTCCTTCAGTACAAAACACTGCAACCTTATTTCTAGAATTTCAGTTAGAATCTTTAAATTTGGGAGTCATTATTAGGTTCACTTGACCTAAAGTTACCAAAAGCAGATACGTCACTGCCACAGCGTTATGGAAATGTTGGTGTATGTGCACACTGCTCACGGCATGAAACCCTTAGTGAAAAATGACAATGTCACTTGCAAGGTCTGTACTGAGCTAAAGGACAAAGCTGCACTTCAGTTTCCCCCGTGATGTGTCTGCATTTCAGGCCACTCCACTCTCTGATGGACAAAAAATATCAGGCTTAAGAAGCAAAGAAACTTGTTTTTATAACAAACCCTTCTACTTTATCTTTTCCATTTTCCTTTATGCTCACCTTCTTTTAAGGTTCCCTCTTTTGTAGAAGAGAGAACTTAAATGTTACCTTTTTTTTTTTTTTAAACAAACCTTTAATCTTTATTCAGAATTCTCTTTTATGATGTTAATGGAGGATTATACAAGAACTAACATTTTCTTATGTTTATTATTGTTGCTCAAGTCTTCACATTTAATAAAAGAGGGACAAAGAGAGACAGTATAATTGCATCTTGCAGAAGCCTTCTCTTTTCTTTTAGATCTCACTGCTTTTCCAGAACTTTTAAAAGAACAATAAAATAGGAACTACTTAACAGAAATAAATTCTTTAAAGCATAGAGCCTGGACTTTTTTCTCCACTGAGAAGGCAAGAAAAGCTCCTAGAAACACAGTGCCTTA
>NW_010511075.1:80191-99919 GCF_000687285.1 Phaethon lepturus | reverse complement strand
GAGTGGAAGCATGAAGCATGGTCACCACTGAATCTCTCAGATATCCTGGTCTTTCTTGCACTTCTTTTCTCCAGATGAGAATGAACAGCTCTGATCCTGGCCAGAAATAATCTTACATCTTACTCAGAAGAGTCTGAAAAGTAAAAATCGCTACAAAAGCCCACCAGACATATCAGAGTTGGAAGATGCAAATTGAGGATAATGACAGGAAAGAACGGGAGTAATTAAATGCTCTCTTTTTGTGAAGATGATGAAAGGAAGGATTTTCTCTGAAATTCATCGCTCTCTTCCAGGACATGGCATTATAAAGTACAAAACCAGAATAACAACTATTCTCCAGCAGCTTTAAAATCCAGATTACTAAATTGTTTCTGGCTCTAATTGCCATGTTTCTGAGTCAGTACAATTTTAACTGTTTATTTAAATAGTAGTGAGTTGGTGCCCAAATCTTGATACAAGTACAGATGCATTTGCATTTTAGATAAAAGTGACTGATGATCTCATGGCAAGTTTGAAGTACTGTAGGAAATTATCATTACTTTTTAAGCATGCAAAGATAAACTAGAGATTAGATAATGTATGTTATAGCTAATCTCATTCTACATGATGCATAGGGGAAAAAACCTGCCCCATAGCCTTTGGTAATCGATGGGGAACTCTACATTATTTCACATATTCTTCGAATGAAACCCTAATAGTAGAATGACTCATTACTCAGCTGTACATTTCACCATCTCCTCACAGGACGTAGAAGAAAAGGAGAGAAATATGAAATGAGCCTGATTTTTAACCTATCCTTGAGAAGCCAGCTGCACCAGACTACCTAGAAGACATAAACCTTAGGTATATTTGGGAGCGAGCCTTAGTTATTGTATGAACTAGACTTACAAAGTTCCATCACCTAATCATTAGTTTTGGTGTAAGCCACCTTCTCCAGCCTGTGTAAAACCTACAGCCTCAAGTCATAAGTTTCCTTTCCCTGACCCAGTTGCTGAAGGCTTGGAGTCAGACACCAAACCACCAGCGTGCTGAGTGGGGTGTCAGCCAGGGTTTAGTAATATGGAGTCAGCAACATGGGGTGTTTTGCTCTTCTCTCCACCAGCAATGTTTCCAAACGAAAGCGATGACTTCTACCATGCTTTGTATGGTACCTGATTTATTTTACATTAACATCTAGAAAACATACTCCTTGGAGGACTTCCAGGTTTCAGCCAGGATAGAGTGCACTTTCTTCACAGAAGCTTGTGTGAGGCTGTGTTTTGGATTTGGGATGAGAAAATGTTGATAAGGTGCTGATGTTTTGGGTTGTTGCTAAGTAGTCAAGGACAGTCCGGCTTCTCGTGCTGGGCTGCCAGCAAGGAGGCTGGGGGTGTATGGGGAGCTGGGAGGGGACACAGCCGGGACAGCTGACCCAGGCTGGCCAAAGAGATATTCCATACCATATTAAATCATGCTCAGTATATAAAGCTGGGGAAAGAAGAAGGAAGGGTGTATGTTTGGAGTGGTGGCATTTTGTCTTCCCAAGTAGCTGTTACACGTGATGGAGCCCTGCTTCCCTGGAGACGGCTGAACCCCTGCCTGCCCGTGGGAAGCAGTGAATGAATTCCTTGTTTTGCTTTGCTTGTGTGCGCAGCTTTTGCTTTACCGATTAAATTGTCTTTATCTCAAACCATGACTTTCCTCACTTTTACTCTTCTGATTCTCTCCCCTGTCCCACCATGGGGGAGTGAGCGAGCGGCTGCGTGGGGCTTAGTTGCCGGCTGGGGCTAAACCATGACAAGGACCCAAATGTTTGCCTCAATAGAATCAACGCCGACATGAGCAAGGACATTCACATGACTGCCCAGACCAATGTTATAGGTGCTTAAATACTTGTACTGATGAAAACTTAAGCAACTAAGAATTTTATCTCTCTGTAAAGTTAAATGGCAAAAGAACATGGATTTTAACGACCACAGATCTAGACAAGAACCAAAAGTCTACTTAAACCTACCTATGTCCCTCTGTGGTTCTAACTCTGAGGTCCTTTACATTGCTATGGAAATAGAAGGTAACTGAAGTATGAATAAGAACGATGGCTTTGGGTACCTGTGGCAGTTCCTACTATTTCGTTCTGTTCAGACACATGCAAACTTGGAGCTGTAAGCTTTATATACTATCAAGATGTTATTTTAGCTGCAACAACACTAGCTTCTTCACAGCAGTATTCTGGTAGTGTTGGCCACTAAGCAAATCTGATGTGCCAACTCAGAAACCGTTGAAGAATTTGAATGCTTTTAACCTATTTTTAATTTACTTTAGCACCTCCCAAATTTCAGTAGTGTATTAGTATTATCTTTAATCAAATATTGTCTTTTTTGCCTCTAGTTCAAAAATATTTTTTGATTTTTTATTTTCATTTGAAAAATGTAATCGCAAGCCATTTTATTCGAAGTTATTTTGATTAGATAGTGTTACCAGATGAAATTAACATACAAATTTCTGCTTTACAGTTCTTAAATCATACAAAGTCATTCATAACAAGAAATAAGAATGATTAGGTACTGATATTGACAATGTATAGTTACATGGGTTTAATGAGGAATGATAAATTGTGCACTCCACAGACCTGGTGTAACCAACTACATTCCAATTAATGCAAGACTAATTCTTTGCCAAAAGCTGTAAAATAACTGGAAGAGCTTCAGTCTACCCATAATGCTTTAGATTACCTGCACTCATACACACGAAATGATTTTGCCATCTTTTGCAAATAAATCGTTTTTATTCAGACATGAAAAATAGAAACAACATATGCAGCCAGCTGGCCCTCATCAGCTGCAATTGAGCAAAGCGTGGGGCAATCAGGAGAAGCTGCCCAACGATGCTGAACTGAGGGGCTTTGCATCAAGTTGTGCTAACTTTTGGGGCTTTGTACCGACTTGCACCAACTTTGCACGTCTTGGGGCTTTGCACCAATTTGCAATAACTTTTGTATATTGCAACTATGAACTGAGAATGTCAACAACTGTATAATAGGACTCAATAAGGACGTGACCCTGATGCTCTCTTTTCCCAGTCGCTCCCTCTGCGGGTGCAAAAGAGGGAAAGCCTTTTTATTATATGAGACTGGAAAGAACAGAACAGCTACACAGAGGTTTACAGAGGATTTGCATGGATAGAATGAAAAGGCAGTAGCCCAGCTCTTCATTGTGTGTGGTATCCGAAGCAGCGAAGGGCAGAGAGCTGCTACAACAGGCGTGAAAGCCCAGTCAGGAAACGTAGGTAGTGCTGATAACCTTCCCCAAGCAAACAGAACTTGTACCGGCTCAGAATCACTCAACATTTGATGTATTTTAGTGGAAGACAATGCAGAACATCTCTAAAGGAACATGAGATTTTTACAGATGCTTCTACTACTACCAGGAAATCTTATGTAAAAACAGTTTCTGAAAGGAAATCCTGTGAAATCACCATTTTGGATGCCACCAGAGTTTACATTTTTCAGTGAATTAAAGGTCATTAAATGACAGGTTATTCTCCGGATTCTAAGAGAATCCTTCAAGAAGGAGTACAGTGCAATGTAGATTTGCCAATTAAAAGAAATGTCCTGTGAAACAAGTGAATAGTTTGTTATGTGACTAGCAGGACAGAGTTCTACCGCGTAATTCCTGACATACCTCTGACCAAACTTGCCAGGAAGTGCTCCACAATGTCTTCTGCAGAGGGGAAAAAAAGGAAAAAAAGGAAAAAAGGATTCTATTTTTGAAAGAACGGGTAGGGTGTTTTTGATTTAAAGCTTGAAAAAAAATGATGTTTCTGTGTTTTCTCTGAGATTAACAAATGCCAAGCGACAGGCCAAGCATCCAAGCAAGTCAGTATCAATATGAGTTGAAGAACTCATATCAGTATCAACGTGAGTTGAAAAAAAAAGAAAGGTTATCAGTCAATCAAAACCAAAAATGGGAATCAGAAAAAACAGATGACTTGAAATGAGTGGTGGTGTGAATTTTATCTGTAGCAAAAGGCCACTAGAACTCAGGTAGTGACTGCACCACCAGCATCCTAGAGTGAATTTAATTCTTTCCTACATATAACATAACCCAATATTTGTGTGAACAAAGTGAAAATTTCTTTGCAACGTATCACATGTATTACTGATTATTTTCAACAAAAATACAAAGGAAATACATTGATAAAATAGTGGCACATGTAATTTATTATTATGAGATTTAATACAAAATATATGCAATCTCTAAGTGGAAAGCATATAGTTTTCTACACCCTTTTATATATGTCCATGCCAACCTTTTAAAACTCAAATGCAAGAATTTTAAAGCTGAAATTACAACACTGTTCTGCATTTAAAGCCAGATCACTGCTTTAATTTGAAATACAATCTGGAACCTCTGCATTATTATAATTCTTTTTTTTAATAAAATTTATTTCTGCTATCTCCCCAGTGAGATCTTTTCCCTATTCACAAACATTGAAATAAATTTGACAGAATGATTTGAATCATCCATATTAGATTGATAGCTAATCAAGAGGTTGACGTGTTAATAACAGTAATACATTGGAAAAAGAGAAGTGCATGGGGTAGAATCAAAACCTGGAGATACAGGAGAAATATAAAGTTGTGACAAACCATCATGGGACAAAAACAGGACAGTGGTACCCTCAGGATAAAGGGAAATAAAAAGGAAAGGACTTGCAGAAAAGAATTTTCCTCATAACAGTTTTCCACCAGTAAATTATAAATTAATCTCAGTCCTACTGGTGAAATCAAAGCTTTACTCACTCTCCTGCTGCTAAAAAGCACCTATTTAACCTTCATTGTCTATTTTTTTTTTCCTCAAAAGGATTTATTCTAGCCAGGCTACTTTGGAATCTCAAATCTAGTGCCACTAGAGACACTAGTCCATTGACCTTGGTTTACCATGCACAAAAAGTTTGAAATTCTTTCTTTTTTTCATAAGACCCAGAAAATATGAGTGCTACCTTGTTCTCTAAAGGTGGGGGCATGAAACTCAAAGCTTGAAAAAAGCTGTAAAGTAGTCTCAGTTGTATAATCACATTAATCTAATGTAGACGTGACCTTTATAAAGGAAGGGAGAAGTGGCACAGAGTGTGGTGTCCGAACAAACCAGCAAGGACCCAGGCTCCAGCTGGTGTGAGGAGGCTACTGAACTGCAGGTGCACTTCAGAGACATACATGTGAGCAAGCTGGTTTTTCGGTGAACCCCAACTTGGCTAACTGCTTAACAATTCACATAAATTTCTCAATATGCACCAGATGATCTATTCACAAGGAAGTCCATCCTCACTACCACTGATTTTCTTTTGTTGTGATTGTAGATGAAAGCCTCAGAAGAGAAAAGCAAAAGAAGCACATCCTGACAAAACTGATATTAGTCCTTTTTATTAAATGATGCAAATCTAGATTTAGTAGCATAATTTGGGTATCCAATTCTGAATATCGATTCTTTTACACAACTGTTCTTTTTCTTTTTTTGCTGTTCTGAATTTCTAAGAGCAGCTGTTGGTACTCCATGTTCGCTGTTGTTCTTCAGATGAAAATCTCCAAGTAAAGATTATCCACTATCTCTGACAGTTTATCTTCTACTGACTGAGAGAAGACTGACAAGATTGGGGGAAAAAAAAAAAGGCTTTAAATGATACTAAGAAAGACAATAAATCCTAAGGTCATCCAAAGACATGAAAAGTTCTAAAATGAAGAATCTTTTTGAGGCAAATTCAGTCTAAGCAGTTCTAATGTTCCCGGGTGAATTGCATTATCCATGTTTTATCACAAAACTTGTACAACCTGGCATGTGTTTCTGCCTTTGTATAAAGTACCTCAACTTCTCTCGAGAAAAAAAAAATATATTTTGACCTATTTGACTGCAGTTGGAGGCTAAATTTTTTATATATTTTTTTTTTTAAAATCTGTAGTAAATGTAGTAAATAAAAGATGGTTTAGAAATCATAGGAGAGGTTATGTTCAATAATGCTGCAACTTTTGTCAATCATAATTGCAATTCTTATAATTTCAAAGATAATTTTGTTATTTCAGGGAAAATGTCAATAGTACATCTAAGACCTTCAGGCTGGAAAAGCCTATTGTCATAGGGAGATATAGTCTTTACCCAAACTTCAAGCTGTGTTAGGCAAGTCAAAAGCTATGACTTGTACTTGTAAAATAAGTTAATCATGGCCTCCCCTATTTGCTGCTCTTGTTCTGCAGAGACAAGGTACTTTATCAGATTTATGCTATTGCCCCTCTAGTTTTCTGCTGGTTCTCAAGTAATCAATACGAATAGTGCTAACATAAAAATTAATTTAAAGCTGCCACTATCCTTTATCCTTTTGGTATCATGTGAATTAGAGAACTCATTTTGCATCACTAGAAAGCCTTCTCAAAGTTAAATGAAAAATGGATCAATTCTTGGGGGCAATCAGCACAAATACTGTAACTAAACTTCTCAGCTGGCATTATGCATATGTTATACCACATATAAATAATTACAGACAGATATGATTAGCAACCCAAGGTGTTTGCCAGAGACATTAGTCTTTAAATCACATGCTGGTTAACATCACTTAAGGAAGGTATGCAATATTCTTTTGTAGGAAAACTGCTTAAAAAGGTCAGGTTTGCAATTTCAGAACTTCTTCCTGCTTTTTTTTTTTTTCACTGCAAAAACTTCTAGTGACTTTAGTGGTATTATATCAACTCTCCAGTTAGCAATGCATCAGATTACCTGTTATACAAATAATTTATATTGGCACTGCAGTATAAAAAAAATTTACTGATTTGCATTATTTGGTTTTGAAAATGGGAGAGAAAAGTGACTAAGGAGCAGAAAGAATGGGAGTGGGGGTCAGAATTAGCAGTCTCACTTTCTTACAGCTGCAGTCTGGGTGCAAGGACCTCAGAGAAGCCTTTTTTTAACTGAACAGCAAATGAAATTATCCTAAGGTCTTCATACAATCTTTTATGGAACATTTAAGCTGTAATATCGTAAGTGGTACACAACTACTACTCTTTATTTTGTAACATCTCTTCTCACTTCACACTACAGTTGTACTGCATCAGACATATTCCATCTCCCCTTCTTCTTGGATAGTTGTTTTCTTCAGATACCTGTTATTTTAAGGTGAGTGTTTAAATCAGTTGTGTTAGTCACTGAATAGCTGAGAATTGATGTCCTAAATAGAGCTGAGAAATTTCTGAGAAAATGTGACCGAAATTATGTGGGTTTTCTCTCTCATGACTAACAAACTGTACAGTATTTTCTATCAGTGTTGCTATTTGTAGACAAAGTTTGGACATCTCTTTACCCTAGATCTTAGTTAAGAAAAAATTGTAATTCACTTTGATAAATAAAAGACAAGATTGTTTTTTGCTTGGTTTTATTTTCATCCACTGCTTCCCACCAACGGCAATGCAGCGTCCACATCCCGAACACACTCGGAGCCTGAGCGATGCTTCGTGCCCACTGACAGGCAGCACAGTGCCGACTCTGACCTTTACCACCCTGCTCTGAAACAGGCAAAAACCCATAAAAATCACATGGAAAAGTCAATACAAAGACGCATAAGCCAATCTCTTTTAACCAGACATTCCTAGTGTCTTCAGAGAAACAGGTCAGTGTACCATATGCATTTCCAGGAGGTAATTTCTACTCTATGTAGCAGTAGAAAAGAAAGCAAGGTCCAGGAGCACCAGTTTAACTACCACTGCACCTCATGCAAGTCAACTCAGGCACTCTCTGTGCTATGGGTTTATTTGTCAACCGTACTTTGCCTCTTCTATTTAGGCTGTCAGTTATTTGAAGCAGTGGCCTCCTTATCTCCTGGCACACATTGCTGTGTTGCGTATAGCACAGCAGGGCCCTCATCTTCCTATCCCAAATACGGGTTCTTCCACCTGGTGTGCAGAGAGCTGAAAAACACATGGAGTCGAGATATTTGTTTTTACTCTGAATTTGTACAGAGCTGGGTGCTAGGTGGTAGGTCCACAAAGCCAGCACACCCCGCTTAACACACGGAAAATATTTATACACTTCGAGCAACAGTTAATGGTATTTTTTAAAGTTGGCTCTGTTACCCTTGTTCCCACCAGTTCTCACCAGCTTCGTCTCCACTCAAAGCCACAGCGTCCTTTTTTCCTAGGCATGCTCAATGAGGAAGGGGCTTTTGTGAGGAGGGAGCTTTCCCCACCCAGGGGCAGGTTTCTGCCAATTATATGTTAATTAGATGTTAATTAGGAGAATTCACTCAAGGTTCAGTAGTTGTGTTCCTTTCGTGATTACCTTGTTCCCTCCCTCAAGGTTGCGCCTTGTTAACTGCTCACAGAGACTAAACAATACCTCCAGCTTCATTCCTTGCATACCTCCAACAATCTCATGTAATTACCTGATTTGGTTTAATTTTGCTTTAGATATAAAAAAGGCTGAATACACTTGCCAATGATTCCGCTTTAAATACACCTTGGAGGTGTGCTCCATTAGATGCACAACAAGAACATTTCCCTAGAGCTCTGCGTTGCTCTATTCTGAGCCATCAAAGTCAGGTCTAAGAAATAACTAACACTTGTCTGAAAGACTAAAGTAGTCATTAAAGTTAGGTACTGTTATTTCCAATGATGCGAACATTTCTTGGCAGTACGGTGTGCTAAGCACAGGTTATTTTATTCTAAGAATAGTTCCATATGATGTCAAACTGGAAGATTTTTTTAACCAACAATATCTGGACTTGCTAACTTTTTATTTTAAGAAAAAAGTTGTGCACTGAGTTTCCACCCTTAAAAGATAATTTTGACATTGAACAAACTTATAGAAAAATATATGAAACCACTGGCAAGTCTGTTTCATACATTCTCCTTTGATTGTTCTTGGCTATATAGTTTTTTAGAAGAGGAACAAAGTATTTTACAAATGCAATATGAAAGGAGTTATATTTGTCCAAATGTAGTCAAATATTTCTCGCATTCTTATTCAGAGTAGCAGAACTACACACACAGAGTTTCTGAGTTGGGTGTACCCTCACCCAATATATATTTATTGCCCACTGGACTTCTGCCACTCCTTCCTCACCCTTAAATTCAGAAACTTCAGATGAAACCCTGGCTGCGTAATCGGGGTTTCCTCCAGTGTTTACTCAATATTGTCACTCCCTTATTATAGTGACTAATATAAAAGGTATTAGAATTAATACAAAGTACTGTTCTATGATAACACCTATTAGCTCCAACCCCAGGGAGGAAGGACAGGAGAGAAAAGCCTCATCACAACTCAGTATATACACACCCAGAGGTGCCTTACTGCTTCTGATGGGTACCCATGAAGATGACTATGAATGACTGTGGTCTCCTAATGTAATACACCTCTCTGCAGAGGGAAAGGCCCTGATTGTTTTGGAGATGGAGGTTTCTCCAGGGCTGAACGTGTGGAGTGAATTCCCCTGAGGCTGTGTCCTCACCACCCTGTAGCAATTTCTGCTTCAAGTACAAGTAGAAACATGTTTTATTGACTTCAGTATCTAAAAATGGCACTTACCTTTGCCATATATGACAAACAAAAGCAAGTTCAGAAAAAAAAAGTCACTGCATACACCTTCTTTTCTGGGAAGAGGACTAGACAATAAACAGAAGCACTTTGTAATATATAAGACTTCAACAGTACACACACAATACTGCAGCTTGCAGGTTAAATATATTTATACATAGACCAGATTATACTAGAATAGAACAAAATCACGTTTGAAAATGAGGTTTTACTTAAAGTTACTCAAAATGAGCCAAGAATCTAATTATTCATAGATAGATAAAAATAAGAAATCACACGTTCATAGGTCATATTTGCATTGTATGTTATCTGTATTCACCTAACACAGAGAAATCATAATACCAATAGGCAAACTAAGCCAAAGAACAAATTATTGTCACTGTTTTGTATGTGGGGAACCATAGCACATAATGACTGCGTTTCTTGCCTGTGGTCACTCGCATATAGCATGTGGCTCAGTCACAAACTGAAACTTTTTTCCTGTGTTGTTGACAAATGTCTTAAATAAACCATTCTTCCTCCAAGTCTTCTGTGTTGATAGTCATACTGCATTACCCAGTGCAATAAGCCTGAGCCATGCACTCAGTCCTCTCCATTCTTTCATCACTGTTGTTTTTCTAAATGCAAACACTAGGAAGGAAACTTCCTCAACGCCATGACTTTTGTTTTTTTATGTCACATTATCACTTCTGATATGTGGCCACTGGAGAATGCACTTCTGGGCTGCATCCTCCAGTGGTGTAAATCAGTACAGTGGGATAGAGTAATTCACCTGCGCTACTGTGGATTTGAGGTTATACCTCAGAGGATATCAAAAGGAATCTCTTCAAATAGATTATTTTTTTATTTCTATGAATCAGCAGGTCATTGTTTGACTTCTTCCAGTGTTTTTCAATCAAAATGTCTTCCACTATCATTTCATACTCCCTGTCTGGGAAGGAAGCATACAGATGCTATTTTGAAACACAGCTCCGCTATTTTGCCAGCTCTTAAAGAAATGGAATTTGCAATTACTTGGAAGGACATATCAAGGGAGACATGCCTGACCATGACTGTCGCTACCAAAACTTTTTTCCTTACATGCACTCTCCCCAGAGCTTCACTCTTGCGATGACACAAAGTTGGAGCTATCTCTTCTCGCATTAGTGAAGACTGGAAAGCTGCTTGCCCACATGGCAACTGCAGTTTGCTGAGAGCACTACCAAGCACAAGGTGCAGCATGCCTAAGTTTCTGTCTGCCTATAGCATTCACAGTCCTAGACGTGTTTCGTGGCCTTTCTCCAGATCCTTGGACTTGGACAGAAAGGGAGAGTGTCAGATACTGCTTACATGTGTTTAATAACTACCACTTCTTACCATGGCTATTCTTCTGTATTGTAGGACAACCTCAATGATTAGTGCTCCTAAATAACTTCAGAATAAGTTTAGGGTATGAAAACTATGCCAAAAACCTATACAAAAGAAAAAGGAAAAGAAAATGCATGAGACAAACTTCAGTCAGGTCTTCTGAACTTGGAAAATTGTAAACCTTTCTTTCCCTAGAACTGATTTTTGTAATTTTTTGTTTTCCTCTGAGATGCTCAGCAATATTTCTTGTTTGTATTACTTTTGGTTTCCCAACACCTGAAGTCTAGTCCTCCTGCTTGCATTTAAACAAGAGCTGTGCCCTGACAGAAGACCATTGCCCAGTCTTCCTTCTTTCATATTATTTGCAGTACTGTATCTTTAAAAAAGTTTCAATTTCTTGACCTTGTCTGTTGAAAGCTTTATTGCTTTTCTAACTCAGCTTCAAATTAACAGAACTTTTTCTTCATTTTCTTGTTTATGTATCAGTTTCATTACTGCTGTCACACAGCTCTGGGGACAGAGCTAGTTAACGGCTGCATCTCGACTGCTGCAAATACAATCGCACGTTCTGCCCTGGGATATATGCGTGTAATTCCTGTTGACAATGCAGGGAAAATCAATTTCATATGGCACCGAGAACTGCAACCACTTATGGAAGGCAGCATTTGACTCTTAGGGTTACACAGTCATTTCTAATTTCGTAGAAAGTGACACTGCATTATTAAAAATAGAGAAATGTAAGGATCACAAGCCCAACCAATTCATCCCATCCACAGGGGCCACAATTTCCGAGGGCAGAATTGATCCATTATCCTCATGCCATGCATTTCTGGCCCATCCATCCTTTGGTGAACACAGGAATGTACACTTATATAACTTACAATTCAAATTCTTATCCAGTAAATATGGCTTACCTGTTCTAACTACATTTGGCTTATCCTGATTTAAAACAGGTATGGCTTTAGTTCTCTGCTTCCTAGTTTCCTGGAGAATACTCACTCATTTAATGTAAGTGAAAGATGTTTTAGTCTGACCTGGAAGGCTGAGAAGCCCATGGTCATGTCCACTGCACTGCAAGGGCCAGTGCTGTTGGTCTGGACAAAAAGCAAAGAACAGTAAAAACTCAAAGTCAAGGACTCTATTATAAAGGTTCTCCTGGTTTCACTGGCAATTACACCTCTATAACTGAGGAAAGACTGTAGGTGCATTTTTAAAAGGAAAAGGTTGCCAACTATTTTTTAGATTTATTTTGCTCTTTAAGTTACAACCCTGTCACTGGAAATAAAGGCTACGTTGCCTGCAGTTGTCTTTCTATTTTTCTGCACAAGAACTTGACCAAACTGAGTGCTGCTTTTGCTGTGTTGGCAGGATTTGTAATAAGTACGTGGTTAGTCTGTACTCATTAAGTGAACTTTTGGGCACTGGTATAGTCAGTTAAATATTATTGCTGCTTACTAAAGAAATCTCCCTACCAGTTGTAAACTAGAGTGTTTGGATAGCTGACCATTACTCTCAGCCTGCGTACAGAGTTTCAAAAAACCTCCAAACAAACAAACCTGCCCAAAGCAGAAAATTTTTACTATCAGGACCCTTGAAAAGAAAGTCCATGATTCAAAAATTAGTTGTTATATGAAAAAAAGAAAACATTTGAGAACATTTTCCCTCCTAAACATGAATGCTGGAGATAGATAGAATAAAATTGCATTAAAAAAGATTCACCGCAATTATGACTGAGGTGAAATCTGGGTTGCAATCTATGTAATGGTGCCCTTTTCATTTACCTGATTAGGGAAACTTCTTTAGCTAACCACATATCAACCTGTCTGCATTTGTGAATTTCTTTATCTTTCTACTACTACTATGAAAGGGCTACTTTCATAGGATTTTCAAGAAAATTTCAAAGAATATATAACACTCGGACACTACTTTTTTTTCTATTTTTTCTGCCACCGCTATTGAAAAGAGTTTTCCACTCTACCCAAGAACGTGCCTGCTTATCTAGCAATTCAGCAGTTGTCATCTGCAACACTACATTGTTTTTGAAAATCTGGTTCTTACTTAAAGATGCTCAATATGTAACACAATAATGACCTAAGAATCTAACCACATCCATCTTCTGTGTCATTTTATAAGTCACAGCAGAAAGGTAAGATAATATTAAGTTTTTATAGGTTCCACGTTGTGGTCTTCATGGTTACAGTGATACTTTTTGAATTAAAAATTTGCTTTTGTGAGTACTGTATTTCACTTGATAAATGAGAACACTTTACTATTGCCCTGACTAAAAACCAAACAAACCCAAAAAGTACTCATCATGCCCATACTGTCAACCAACAGTATCTGCTACATGTGTTGCAATATTGTCGGGTTTTCCTTCATCTTATTCTGTACCTCCATCATTAACAAGCATGTGTTGGGGCTATAATAAGTATACTCTTGTGTTAATGACCTTCCCAGACATACTAAGAAGTGTGAATTAATCTCAAAACATATTTGTACTTGCATTTCCACTTCAGCTGTGATGTTTCTCAGCACCTTCAGACAAACCTAATTCATCATAAATCTCACATAAATGTAATAGTTTAGATTTTCTGCATACAGGTGATATTTTTTTAATATTTTTCTCCACCTTCCTTTCTAATCAGGGATGAATGGAGCTCCTGAAATTAAGACTTTATTTATCTTCAGCTTCCAAATGAAGGGAAAGTTAAACAAAAGGGAAATGCTTGAGTGTCTTTTGGTGGTGTAGTTTTTCAAATCCCCATTCTTTAAGGTAATGAAAGAAAAAACATACAGTAGCATTCACAACATCACCACTTTCAAAGAGCATCTACTCAACATAGAAATAGCGCAGTCACTTACTCCGTGTACCTTCCTCTGCCTATCATTCCAGTGTCAAGCCTGCAAGTTCAAAGGTGCACCCTTTTTTTCCCAAACCAGAAGCTCCATTTTTTGTCTACCAAGCAATTATTTTATGAGGTAAGAATAATGGAACTTCAGTCCATTTTAAATGATATATTGTCTGTCAGTCAAGTCGATGTGTTCTGAAAGGCATGGCCATGTCCTGACAGTCGGACATGTCTTATGTTACTCTACTTATTTTCATGTCTACTGCGGAAACAGGTGAATAATGTCAATAGCTACAAAAATGATTTTAGAGATATCAGAGTATTTCAGATGTAGATACCATTGACTTATGTGAGAACAAAAGAACATGCATGCAAGACAATATGAACTTTCATTGCCATGCCTGCTGCACCTAAACAACAAAATTGCCTATTTTCTGTTTCCTCTGTTGCCTTATTGCATTCTAAACCCCACGATATTATTATACAAAGTATAACACTGTGAAATACGAGACTGTTGTGGTTTAGCTCACTCTCTGTCAGACATCAATATAACCAGTCCAGAAAACTGCTTTTTTCTTTAAATTTGTGCTTTTTAGAACTGCAGAAGAAAAGATTATTATTCTAGAGCCACAGTTTATGAGAACTAAAACTTTGAAAAAAACATGCAATTTCAGAAATTAACTCAGCGTTAGACAATTCAGTTTCTCAGCAATAACGTGGAAGACATGCAACAAGCCGTAAAACTATTTACAGGAAGACTGCTTCATCTACAGTCCACCTCTTCACACCTTGCAAATGGTCTCAGCAGCATTAATGCAGATAGTCTGTTGCCCTTAAGAAAACAGATTTTTTCATCTCCACCCTACTCACATGGCACTGTGCGGAGGTAGAGATTGTCTCTTATGATCTGCTGGAGCTCATGGTCTACCGAACCTTTCTGGAACCGTAAATTGAGGTAGTGACGAAGGTCCTTATCAACAATGCCTCCTGTCAAGGAAAAGACAAATGAAAGCATGATTTAAAAATATATTGCTTTGATGGAAGCAATGAATCACTTGTAAAGTCTCAGTGGCTCATCTTCCTTCATGTTTCTGTCACGAAGGATGACAGAAGCACAAAGAGCTTTCTGGTTAGGTCTTGCAGTTGGTATAATATTACTTAGTATCAATAACTGTAAAAGTTAAAACAGTTAATGACAACCACCTGGCTAAATCTGTACAGTTCAGAAAATACATATAGGATTATAGACAGAGGTGTCAATTTTTTTCTGCACAAACTGGAAAATATTGTTATTATATAACTACCTAAATATATATTTCTAAATAAGACATTATTAGGTATTATGTTTCCCATGACCTTATACCAATTTTCCACCTGCTTCTTAAACCAAAAAAATCTTGGTTCAAAATGTCTCTGTAATATTCAGTGTTTTCAGTCCAAGTGTAACCAGGATAAAATGCAGCTGTACTTAATGATCATATAAATATGATCTAATCTTCTGTGTTACTTATTTCTAATAACACTGAATATATCTGATAAGATACACACAATAATATATCTGAAAAAGATACTATAGCAAACGAGGGTACATACTTTATTTCCACCACTGAAAAGAGTCATTAGCAATAAAACATCTCAGCATAACACTGCAAACATGGAAAAAAAAATTAATTAAAAAACCTGTGTTTGCCACTTACTATAACTTCAGGACAAAACAACTTGAAGTATCGTTTAACAACTGACTAGTGTATCATGTTCCACTTTAAAATCATACCTATAAATCTAATCCAACATGATTAATAAACACTAATAATAATAAATAATAAATGATTAATTTCCCGATACGGTTCTTCTCCATTTCTCTTAGCCTGGAGTATGGATCACATTTATAATCATGGGAAAAAAATCCATAAATAACTGCATTTCTTCCTTCTCTAAAATTATGACATAAGAAAAAATATAGAAAATCATTACTACACTGAGTTCTGACATATATACCCAAGATGAAAAATTGCAAGCAGATAGATCCCTAACTTGTTGCTTCATACATTCAACCTTCAAACATTTTTTGAAATGGTATTTGCTATCGAACCCTCTGCCAAAAGTCTTATTGACTTGGACTATATAAAGATTTTCCTGTAAAAAGGAACAAGTAACATTCCTACCTAATTATTTGGAAGGCACTGCAGAGCACAAATGGCTATAAATTAAAATATATTTCTCCTTACAGCTATTCCTATTTATCTGCCAATTACAAGTCCATAATCTTATTATTGCTGTTCTTTGTCAAAAAATTTAGACCCTTTTATTCCAGGTTTATAAAAAGCTTATAAATAATTTCTGTCATCTTTAGCTAAAGGCAAAAAACCAACAGATTTTCATAATCAAAAGGAAAAAAAAAAAAAGCCCCAACTCATAGCAGACACAAAGAAATACCTGTGTGCCTGGTTCCCAGAGGCTGAGAACTTCCATACGGATTGCTGTTATTCCCGGATCCCAGCTGAGCCACTCAGTCTACTATTTTGGTACCACTAACCCTGTTCCTAGCAATGGGCTCTGGTTGCAGACCGGAGCATCCTTACTCCTGCTAATTTCTTACGAGATTAGGGCTGGAGGAAGCTGCGGAGCAGCGCTCTGCTCCTGGTTGGAATCAGCTGTCTCTTCCGATTCTGCAGAGAGTAAAGGTCCTGCAGCTCTTGCTCTTCTCACTCTAATACACGGAACATGCCCAGTGATGCAGATGCTTTCTGGCAGCCTGAGAAAATGCCAGCTCGAGAACAACAGCTGTAGCCTGCCCACTGACATAAACCTGAATCATTCAACTTATGACATAAGGAAGCTTAGGAACCTACACAGATTTCTGACCCTCAAAGTGCATTTTTTATTTACAGCCTTTTGCTTCAAATGCAGCCATTTACTTCAGAATGTGTTAACGAATGCACTAAAATCTCCTAAGCACTCCATAAAGGGAGTCACCTGGTATTTTTGGCAGACTGCATATTCCAAAACAGAATTGAAAAATATACATTGACAAGAGGAGATACCTACAGTCTTGTATTTGTTAGATACAAAAGCAAAAGCTTGTAACAGAAATAAAACCTGTACCTGGTGCTGAGGAAAAAAACTTACCGGCTCCCAAGCACAGGAGAAACATGAATTTTTTCTTAATACCTCAGTATATACTGTAAAGTTAGCAAAGTCTATTTTAAAAAGCAGTCAGATGAACTGCAGACAGCACATGTACTATTCACAAATGTCCTTCTTTGAAAGACATTCTATTTTTTGACTGAACTGACATTTTTCAATTTTTTGGGCATAAGCTACCTTTTTTTTGCATCTAGTATAACAATGAGTTGTACATCCTGGAAAGTGTAAAAAATAAAATAATTTGAGAGTCCTGAAGAGCAGATGCAATATTTTTAATTCATCTTTCCAATTGTCATTCTTCTGCTTTTCTCCCCTAAAAAGCTTTGTTATTTTACCTGATGTTTATCAAGAGCATACTTGACTCTGGATGTACTTTCCAGATATTTATAATATCTGAGCTTCTGAGCAGCCTGATTCTTTTAAAGCACAAGCATAACAAAATCCTGAGGGTGCTAGTGTGGGGCCACAAGACTTTTTGCAAGAAACTAGTTATTTGCAAGGATGTAAAACAGCCTTGATTACATGAGTAATAATAATAGGACTATGTCCTCCAAAAGGCTGAAATAAGAGATGGAAAATATTATCATTTGGTTTCCTTTGGAGGGAAAAAAGAAACTTAGTGACATTGTCAATATGTTCATAGAAAGAGAAGCAATCAGAGGGAAATTGTTTTTCCAGGCAGTAACAATACTCCGCGATTTAGTGGTCCCATCCAGCCCAGTTATACAAGTGTCCAGTACCCTGGACTGACTTGGTTTCCATAAAATCCACCTTTCAAGTACTTTGTCTTTTTGCAGTACAGTGAAAACCATTGAGATGTTGAAGAATTCCTGACACGAACCTAACCCCTTAGTTCTCTATTACCCCCAGCCGGCCCGCGGTGGAGGACCTCGGAACGACGCTCAGGTGCCACCGGTGCCTGTCGCACGGAACCACCAACCCGCTGCAGCTGCACCGTGGCTCGCGCGGAGGAGCCCGGAGAGAGGGAGCTCGCCAGGGCCACATCCTCTCACCGTGCGTGGCAGCCGACGGGAGAGCTGTTGTGTGTCAGAGGTGTTAGACGGCACAAGCTTTAGAAACCCAACCCAGAGACCATAATTAAAACTGTCCTTTGGCCACTGCCACAGGAGGAGGCTGAGAGCTGCATGACAGAGCATGCACTGGCTTGCAGTCATGCAGGACTTTCTTTTTTGAATTTTTCCTGGCTTCAGGCCTATGCTTTGTTTCAGTTTCATTTCACTCCAATGAATCCCATTGCCTTGCTAGCTGGGAAATATAGGATGTGAATTAAATACTTCCAGTAATGACCTCTTGCATAATGTATGTCTGGTTTAGGTACGGCTACCAATCATGAAGGCAAACTCATAGCTGTGATGGAATTTGTTTCCACAGATTATAAAATTATATACACTTGGCTGAACTAAATAATGTTCTGTTTGCATGTTTTACTTATGAATTTAATGAGCAAAGTATATCTTTCTACAGTGTTTTAATATATTTCTCTCAGGTTTCCTTCCCTTCTCAAAATCTAGTAGCAAAGACCAGTCAGAAAAGAAATACAATGAAGAACATACCTACAAAAGGGTATTGAATAGTTTGTAGCTCATTAAAAGATTCAAAACTGAAATAGATAGCTGCTATTTCCTTGAAAATGACAGGGATAAAGGTTTATCATTTTCTCTAGCCCTAAATATTGTAAGTGGTTTTCTTGTAACTTCCTATCTGGTAACCCACAGATGCTGCAGCTGAAGTCTACTCTTGTATTTTATTTTTCAGTGAAGGACTACTTGCAAAACACAAACATCCTACTTGTTCCCACAATTTTAGCTCTAAATAATTTATTTCTTACCCTTAACATAATTTTTATGGTTATAACTTCTCAACAAACATTTCTGAGTATTCACCCATTAGTACTTTCTCATCTTGTATCATAACCTTTCAGTGAATTGACTTCCCAAACCTGGTGCGGTACATTATTTGCTTTTTGACAGTATAATCAATTGCATCTCAGCCAAGAACAATTTGCCTTAGATATTTTATTTGCTCGGATTAGAATTTAAAAGATTTCAGTTTCCCTGGGTTCTATAAATACTCCTGGTTAGAAAAATCGATGAGTAAGCAAGACTTTTACATCTAGATTTGCATCTGTACATGACCTGTGTCTGAGAAAAATAAAGGAAATATCTTAGGACCTGGACTTGTGAAAACAGACAAGATCATAACCTTTTGGTATATACCTGCCCCCTTCATCTGCCCTACTTGCATCAACCTGTGTCTCCCCTTGTTTTCAACAAGCTCCCACTTCTAACTGAAATATAGGACATATATATTTGGCAAAGTCAAATGCCTTGGATGAACAGGCTTTCATCAGCTTTGGTAGGACTATTCCACTGGAGAGTCTCACCCCAAATATTTACTCAGGTGCTACCTGGAGCTTTGTATCAATGTTATGATATGCCTCTGTGGTGGGTTGACCCTGGGTGGATGCCAGGTGCCCACCAAAGCCGCTCTGTCACTGCCCTCCTCAGCTGGGCAGGGGAGAGAAAATACAACGAAAGGCGCGTGGGTCGAGAAAACAACAGGGAGAGATCAGTCTCCAATTACCATCATGGGCAAAACAGACTCGACCTGGGGAAAAAAACCTAAAACCAAATCTTAGAAATCCCTTCCCCCCACCCCTCCCTTCTTCCCGGGCTCAACTTCACTCCCCATTTCTCTCCCTCCTCCCCCCGAGCGGCGCAGGGGGACGGGGAATGGGGGCTGTGGTCAGTCCATCACACGCTGTCTCTGCCGCTCCTTCCTCCTCAGGGGGAGGACTCCTCCCCCTCTGCCCT
>NW_010511075.1:74115-79990 GCF_000687285.1 Phaethon lepturus | reverse complement strand
TGCTCCAGCCGGGGCTCCTCTCTCTCCCCACGGGGCCACAGGCCCTGCCAGGAGCCGGCCCCAGCGTGGGCCTCCAGCTGGCACTGGCTCTGTCAGACACAGAGGAAGCTTCGAGCAGCTTCTCACAGAAGCCACACCTACCAGAAGCTTGCCACACAAAGCCAGCACAGCCGCCATGGACATTTGACAATAGCTCAAGTTTCTTCTGCACCTCTTCTGTAGAAGACGTGCAATTTGGTGCATGCCAGACTAACTTCTCTTTCATCATTAACAGATGATATAAATGGCCTTTCAATCAGTAGCCTAAATGACGGCCTGACTTCTTTAAACCAGATATCAGGAATATCTGATGTATTAGTTCTTTTCTCTTCTGATGAGATAAAAAAGTCTTTTGCTCATGAAAGTGGCTGCAAGAATTTTTTTTTATGACTCTCTCCAGGATCTACCAAGAAAATCAAAGCCACCGTAAATAAAAAAGCTGTGTATATGGTTTAATTGCTTGTATCTGAATGATTTTGGAAACGGTGCAGTAAGAATTCAGAATACCTAAAATTGTCATACACAACCCCTCTCAGTCATCCCCATCAGTTCAGTGACACCATGCCCACCTTCATATAAGAATTGCTGTGATTTTTTTCATTCTGACATGTAAGACCTAACCTGAGGTGACCTATAATTCCCCTCCTCTGGTCCTGTTCTCCAGACCCACACAGCTCTAGGCTGGTATATGCACAACAGCCACGCTGCAAGCTTGAGCAGCAGGGAGGGACTGGCACTACCAAGCTGCAAGAGAGCCTGTACCAGCCAGGATCCAAAACACTCCCGCTGACGTACGTATCTCACTGTAAGCTCCCTGAAGTAATTGAAAAAATTTTAAACATTAAAAACTATTAACTGCCACATCCCCTCTTGTCTTAAAATTTCTTTCCCCAGATGGTCCTCTCAGGAGAATGGCAATGTTCACCTCTCCTGAAGGATCTGCCTAACCCATGGACCATAACAAAGTTTGTGAATAAAAAGGTAAAATACATCCACCACATTGTTTTGTTTTTTTTTTTATGAGTCCAGTAGTATTTTATTGTAATAAAATAAAAGAAAAATCCTGAAGATGTAAAAGAAAGCATCCATTAAGAAGGAATTGATGATTACCATGACTCATATGAATTGCTAGCATTTGTAGTACAAACAATACTTTTTAAACAAATTAAGTATGTCTTATCTTAGTACTTGAATAATGAAGATATCATGCATTTAACATTTCAGAACTAGTATGAGATTATTTGCTCTAATAGTTTCTTTAACTAGCAAGAGTAACCAAAAAAATACTTTTAAGAGAGAACATGAAAATTCCAAGAAATATCAAAACTCCTGGTTGGATTTCATAAGGATTTGTTATTAAAATACAGCCTACAGCTAAGTCTATTATTTAAAGGCAATTATTCTCAACAAACCTATCTACTGCTCAGAGGAGTATAAAGATGAATAGTGGCATCTCACTAATCGTCGTATATCAAGCATATTCAACCCTGGAAGTTCCTTCAGGTTTCCGTGCAAAATATGTAATCACTGTAGACTAAAAACAGTACAACAAAACTTTAGTAAATTATAAGAAGCAAGTATTACATTCCCGTCATCAGCTGAAGATTACACTAGTTTTTTTTAAAGCTTTTCTATCCCTAGATTAAATTCTGTGGGTCTTCTTTCAACTTCTGCCTGCCTTCCACCTTCAGCCAAGTCTGCCATCAGACTTACTGCAAAGTCTCAGACCATCAGGGCTGAGCTATCATGACTGTGGAACATGTGGTAAGATAAAGGGTAATGGAGGACCAGAGGGAATTATGGAAGAAAATTAGCCTCCTAAGGAAGAAAATTAACTTCTTTCATACTTGGGACTACTCCAATAAATTAAATTTCATGATCCTTTATTGGACATCTAAACAAATTTCAAGAGTAAAGGCTTTGGAAAAATGTACAAATTGGTGTTCTTATATGTGCCATATATGATGAAAAACTTCTTAAGATTTAGTTTATTGATGAGGAAATAGCCTTCTCTGTTACAACCTACTATTTTGTAACCTTCCCTTTTCTCTTTGTGAATTGATTACACTACTAACCACTTTGTTTATTTGTCTTTTATATTATATATCATATATGTATATTGTATTTATCACACACACACATACATTTCCATACTTAGATGTATCCTTTTATTTCTCCCTCCTAACATTTTAAATTCAAAGATTTAAAATACAGCAGTATAGGTCTTACAGGAAAACTTGCATAGGGACGGTACTATATACAGAATACAGGTTATATTAAAAAAAAAAAAAAAAATCTACCCAGATGATGAATAATTTTCTCCATGACAGGTCCCTGAGCATTCATATAGAAACATAGAATCACAGAGTATCTTAAATTGGAAGGGACCTATAAGGATTATCGAGTCCTGGCTCCTTTCTACCTCACTAAATCACATTGATATTACATTAATATTTGGATGTATGTCTCTGTATAAATATGTAATTCCCTAATCTCTGTGGGCTGGGTAATGTATTTCACCTGCTCTCCTTATACCAGGAGACAGGCTGAGGTTTGCACGCTTTTTGATTTTCACAGGGCAGAAAGTTTCCACTTTCTCTGTTGTTGGGAATGGAGGAATCCTCACTGCCTAAGGACTACCTGGGTTCATTTCACCGCTATGTTACACCTGCCCTTGTGGTACCTTCTACTGGAGCAATCTGAGTAAGGACGAGATCAACAGGACACCCTGCAGCAGCAACAAGATGAGACCAGCAACACCAGGTGTAGACTGATCCTTGGATTAATGTGAAAGCATATCACGCCCTCGATTTATTTTCTTAGTTTTGTGGCTAACCTTAATCCTCTGTTTGAAATACGAGAACCAAGCGTGTATTATGCCAGAAGCAAAAATGTGGTTTGTAATGATACAGGGAGACCGTGTCAGCAGGAGAGTCAGCTGAGCCACGCACACCTGCATTTTGTACCTTGTCTCAGATTACTGAACTTCAGCTCTTATTCAAATTATAGCTCTCCCATCCTCGTGGCTACAGAAACGGCCTTCTACTGTGAAGCCAAGTTGCAGCATCTACCAGAGTCTGCTGACAGCATGCAACATTGACTTTAAGATAGGCACTCCCAAGTTAACCTCAGAGAACTGACATTTAACTACTAAAACCATTTTGTAGTTTTGCTATTTAGAGGTACTTTGCTTTGTTTTCTTCAGTTAATTGACAACCAAGCACAGTTCTTGACCAGAGTTTCTGGGAAATACTGATTTAACTGGTTGGAAGGTCAAGCTGTCCTTCATGTAACAGAATAGTTATGTGTTATTTGGCGTTCTAGTTAGTAGGGGCATCAATAAAGTAAAAATGATGTTCGAATACTGCCGCTGTTTCTCTACAAAGGCTCTCTGGAAATGCATTGCCTTTTACTCTAGTTTTGAAATTCACTACAGCTAACTATGGAACAGAGCTGCTTGTAGGTGCCTCCAGTATATCACTGATTTGACTGATAACTTACACATAAACATTAATGATTGCTACTGAGATATTTAGAAGACTGTAATTGTTCCTACAAGACTTACAACAAGGGAAATAATTACCTTTACAGATGATTTTGACAAACACTAAATTGTAAGCGATTGTACATTTACTTACAGAGTGAGACTGTCAAAAATTACACTCAGTCTATGCAGACATATAGAGCCGGGCAATATCTGCAAGGATAGACTTCTCCTTTTGAAATTTGAATATGTTTATGGAAGTCTTACTTCAAACACTACCTGGCATTCAGATGTTCCCACTCATAGAAATCTCCTTTTATTTGGACAAAGGGTACCACAACAGAGCTTGACACTTGCTAAGGCCAATGTATGTTATGTGCCCTGACTCCCAGATACAGCTCCCAAAGAAAAATGATAGTAAGGTCCCAATTGACTTCAACAAGAACAGCTGGAGAAGGGAGATAAAACATCTTATTGGTATTCTTCTAAAGACAAAACCTCTTTGAAAATTGATGGCACATAAAGTTGAAAACTCATAGGATAAGCTTAACCAGAGGTTGACTGTAGCATACTAAAAACATTTGAACAGAACTAATAAGGCTGGTTTTAGCTTCAGAAAAACATTTATATTGTTATTTGAGCTGGATATATTGCCAGGAAGCTGTTTTGAATTCTAGGAAAATCCACATTAGCCAGAAATGTTCAACAGACAAGTTAACCAAGGGGGGAAAAAAGTCATAAAGATGTAAGAATTTTATATTTTAATCAAAATATAGCAGGATACTTTTTCACGTATATACTTGGAAAAAAAAATGCTTCTCTCTGTGTGCTGCTTACCGACATGTTCATTAGAAAAAAACACACTTACAAATTGACTTCTCTGGAAAAGCTCAAATGCAGCATTAATCTCCGATACACAGTAACGGTGATAATATGGGGCTCATTCATTCTGGCTGGGTACAAATTATGCCTCATTGCATCAGTTTAATTCTCCACATCAGAGCCTCTACCCTCTCTGTGCTCCCCTCCAGGCTGCCTGCTCTGTGCTGAGAGCTACATAGATAGATTGCTGGTCTTCAGGAAGAATCTGTTACAAGTTTTATTATTCAAGAAAAAGTAGAACTTACAAGAATATGTTCAAAATTTTGTTACTGTGGAAAAATATTCTCCTGTTCTTGCTTTGCAATGGGTTAAATCACCTCCTCTTAAAAGTAGATAGCACTTGTTCCTCACCTTTAATGGATAAGTTACTGTTATGTTTAATACTCCTTTTTTCTGTCAATGCAGCGAACGTAACTGTTCATCTACTACGGAGACAATTGTTCTTTTTCTCTAATATTCTTTTAGTGTTATCTTCTTTGTGGAAGGCAACTGTGATGGAACTTTGAGGTTTGACATGTATTTGAATAAAATATGAAAGACTCAATCAGAATAGTGGCATAGTTTTACCAGACTTTAATTATTTGAAAGGTATTCTACTTAAATCATAGCTGCACAATTTTAATTGTTTGTGATAGAGACTTATTTTCCTTACTTCTGGAAATAATATTGGCATATTAATAGTCTGTGAACTGTGTGCTGACATTTTGTAAAAAGAGAAAGATTAATCCCAGTAACACACAATTGATGAGGGAAGCAAGCTCACAGAGGCTACCATTGTATGAGTTCTAATAATAGTTACAAAACATGATTTAGGTTGGTATCTGAATCATGGCAGCCCAGTTTTTTAAAGTCCTTGCAGCATCTCAGTCTGAACCCATAATGTACCGTGAAAAGTCACTACCATAATACATTACTTGCTGGCTTTCTAATAGCTTGTTGCATAAATAGCAGAACGCTATTTTGCAGACTTTATACTCATGAAACTTATCAAGTGCAAACTCAACTTGTAACAGATAAACTGAACTTTGAAAGCAGAGTTCACAAAATTATTACTAAACTTTGAGATTGAATTGCATATATGTCACAAAATGCATATCCTTCACCCAAAAAACTATTATCCTGAATAAGTGTCATGGCATTCATATGAAGCCAAAGCAAGAGTAAAACACGAAGAAAAATTAAAATGGGAGGTGCTTTACAACTATTTTTCAGTAATAGGAAATTAAGACAACACAAAACATGCAAATAAGCCTGAGGTCGAGAAGGTGTCCTCCAGCTTTTATACACAACACAGATCTCAGAACACTTAACTGACATAGTTTCGTTTCTGTGTGATGCTCCTTTCAGCTTGAAGTCCATAGTGATACCATCTTCCAGCTATCACAGTTAAACAGGGTTGTGCCCGGTCAGTAACTGAACAGAAAATTTCTCAGCACATGAAACCAAAATGAAAGTCATGTTGGAAATTGA
>NW_010511075.1:72958-74084 GCF_000687285.1 Phaethon lepturus | reverse complement strand
TCTTCTTTCTAATCCATGGGTGGGAGAGTGCCTCAGCATGTTGAGGCCACAGGACCTATATAGTCCTTGTAGGATAGTGTTGAAGAGCTGATACATGCTACATGCTAAGAAACCTGCATTTCAGCCAAGACAGAAGAGCAGATGAAGTCTGCGGAGTGTTTGGGATTCTCTGGAACAAAAGCTGCAGTACTAATTGAACAGGTCATCATTAGGCTTAAAAACAAATGAATCAAGAAATAACTAGACTAGCAGTGGACATAATATTTAGAGATTTACAAAAAGTCAACACTGTTAATCCCCTCAGAATTGTAGCAGATGTTTCTAAGGCTATATATTATTCAGGTTACCATTTTGTGCTGTCTTAGGAATTCAAGGCTTTCACCAAAAAGCAGTTTTCTTTCCTTGTTAGGGGGCTTTCTAAGGCATCCGGGATGGTTAAATATTATATAGGTAATTATTGTCAGAAAAAAAACCCATCAGATAAAAAGTATATAAAAAGTTGGAAATAGTAAACAATTTCACTATAAAAATAGTTTTCAAAGAAGCAAGATATAACTAGAAAAATCTATAAAAAAATAGGCATTTCTTGTTTAAAATGACTGCATAACAAGGCATAAATAATCCTGTTTTCTTTCTTGAAAACATCTAAAACTTCATCATTCTTTGTTTGTGCAGTCTTACAAAGCAATTAATAATCTTACTAGAATAATTAATAATTAATACTAATAATTATAAGACTGGCATAAAGAATAAATTTGAGTTTGGGAAGGAAAAGTGAAGTTACAAATAAGCCAAGGGGTTTGCTTGATTTTGAAGTAAGGTTGAAAAAAGTACTAATTTGTCAGTGATGCATGTTTTATCATGACAAACTTCTTATCTATTGTAGCACAACAGCATGACAGATAGTATCTGTTACCTTAATATAAAACCCATTCAAAGTATTTTCTGGCACATTCCATCACACTAGGCAAGCTTCAAAGATGTACAGTAAAAGTACAATCAAAGCAGTGTAAATTTTGGTAAAACATTGAGTGGTCCTTCAATATGAAAAAATGAAATGAAGTTGTTGAATCCTCAGTAGCCCTGTGCAACACCACGCATCAGGTTTGCTACAGAACACCTCCAG
>NW_010511075.1:39921-72927 GCF_000687285.1 Phaethon lepturus | reverse complement strand
TTCCCTACTTATGCATTAACTAAAATCCAGCAATACTGTCACAAAATCACTCAGTTACAGGTACCAGGACATTTCTGGTCAGAGGAACTATTGCTCTAGGGTCAAGCTCTGGGCTGTTATGCTCAGTAGTCTGCCTCTGGCAAGCATTTTGCCAAGGCAAAGGAACAAACAGGGTGCCCATCAGAGCCTGGGTGCTCTGGCTGCTGCAATGTGACGTCCTCTCTAATTCTGCCTCTGGATCATGCTCACTGAGAATACAATTCCTACGCTCCCTCTTTTTTCCACATATGAAAAGGAAAGTCTTCCTACTTATTTCAGAGAGAAGCTAGCAGGATAAAAGTCAGGAAAACAAACAACTAAACACCAAATACAACAGTGAGATTTGTAGTTGACCAAGCAAATTATTTCCATGTACGTACTGCTGACAGCGCTTTCTGTGCAGTGACAATACTGTTGTTCACTTCTGCACAGGGACACAGACTGCAGGAACTCATGTCTCTGATCAATCGGCAATAGCAGATCCCCAGCATGCAAAGACAAGGTAGCTTCAAATTAGCTTGTTCTCAAAAAGCTGCAAAAATAGGTATGATTTTTAAAATACAAAAGTGAGTCTTTGTAATGTCGCTCAATAAGCACTTTCAAATTGCTGTATGTCGCTAAGCCCAGCCAATAAAGCAACGTCTTTAGGCAATCACGGGTACCTTTTGTGTAGTATGGTACTTCAGCATAAAAGACAGCACTGGGTTTTGGAGCACTGAGCCAGCTGCTCTGTGCATGAAGAAGCTGTTATATTCTGGGACAGTCTCAGTTGGTTAGTTGGGTCCCCTTGTGTTGATTCAATTAGCACTGCTGGAAAATGTAAAATGACCGAAAGAGACACTGTGCATTGCGCAAACTTGCATTGTACAAAATACGTCTGCTTACATAATATGTTTCAACAAAGAAATAAAATGCTCCTGTTCCCAGGCGCTGTAGGCAGGCAGATGGTGGGTACTCCAGCAAGATCATGTACTTTGCCTGCAGAGAAGCGATGCCCTCAGCCTCCGGGGAAGAGACTGCTGCTGCACTTCTCTAATGCCCCAGTCTGCTGACCCAGGGAACGAAACACAGGATTACAGCTGGACTAAAATTGTTCGCTCTGCATCCCCAGAAGCAGGAAGGTGTCTCAACAGGGGACAAAAATGAGATGACAGAGTTCTAGGTTCACTCTTTTACCCTTCAGGCACATTGTCCCCCCAGCTATGATCTACTGGACTGAAATCAATACACTCCAAAGTTCAGAAGAACGCTTAGTTGTTTCACACAGCACTTATTACATTTTCACGGTTGTTACTTAACTAAAAGAGAAAACCAGTGGGATAAAATCATGGGACAATAAAGAACTTGGCAAGCCACTGGGGTGTGGATTGATAGCTACACATTTACATCTTTATCTGCACATGTTATGGTCAGTATCGGTGTGCATATGGTACAAAGCCGTAAAGTGCCTCAGATACGAATATTGTCAAGGAGGATGTGCCTGTAATTTCACCTGCCTTTCTCTGTTGAAATTTTGATGCATGCCTCATAAAATATTAGATTTGTACCTTCCCAGTGCCATTTCCTTCTTCTAGTGCTACAGACCCAAGGTACTATTAGTAAGTTTTACACCACAGAAGAAATGCCAGCAGTCAATTTACTTTTTTATTTTTATTTTTTTTTTTACAGCTTGACTAGCATGCAGTGATAATGGAGAGATATATGGTTTTAAATCAGGGAGCTAGTAAAAATTTTCTGTTTCTAGAAGACTTCAATAAAAAAGGAAATTAAAACAATAAATGGCCAGATCCAAGTTCTTGGATCCTTATGTAGCTGTGGTAAAGAAAAACTTCTGTTTCTTCATGAGATTAGAAAAACTTCCAATCTCATGGATTCTTTTCTATACACATAAAGACTGAAAGTAAAAAGGAGAACTTCAGCAGTCAGCTTCAATTATTTTACCTATATCCCTTTTGAAACACTGCTGTGAGGCTTTCTGGGACACATAGTGATGGACTTGGCCCTCATATGCAGAACGATGCCAGTGTTCAAGTCAGATTGCTTGCTCAGCATATAGCAACAAGCTCCATGCTTATGCCAGAGTGGGTCTACATTCATATTTTGGTGTATAAGGTGTCAGAGCAGAGAAAACAGAGACACACCCACAGAGTTATATTTAGGGACTCAGCAAGTCTCTCTGTTGCTTTAGGAGGACAGACAAAGAAGGATGATAACACAGGAAGAAACAATGACTTTTCTATGCATATTTCATGCAATAAATAAACCGCATTATTTACTGCACTTTAGGAAGGAGCTTTTTTGTTTCAGGAGTCCCTCCGGACTAAAAAGTGCTAAGTGTTCGATTCGAAGTTGAGGTGGGTTTCCAAAGGCTCTTTGAGGTGCCAACTAATTGTCCAAAATTATAAGTTAGTTTATATGACAGAAGAACTGAAAGACTGCATCAGACTTACTCTATTTAAATTCTCAGAAACTGCAATGATATCTGAAAAGATGATATGGCTTGGGGATCAATATTAATAGACAGCATGTCCTACCTATTGACTTTTCATATATTAACAGTTCTGATAAGGAGTTAGTTATGCTTTGGCCTGAAACCTGCTGAATGTATTAATACATGAAGAATCCTGCACAAAAATTTGCATTGACACTAGTATTAGTTATCTCAGTGAGCTAGCCTGAGTAATTTGAATCTTTGAGACTTCACAAAAATCTAATTCACTGCTTTAGGGCATGAAATGTATAAAGAGACCCTGTCTAGAACTGCTTTCTTTTTCTTCCTTTTGCTCTTTAACCTTTCCCTACTTCTCAATATTTTTCCTTTTACCCTGAATTCCCGTTCCCTTCTAGCTTTTCCTTCTACTCTTCCTCTTCCCCTGTTACACTCTCATCTTGTGTTCCCACCTCCCCTCTTTTTTTGATGCTCTCAATACCTGTTTAATTTCTAGTGTGACAACTCAAGTCTGCCATGAGGTGGTAAGTGCTGGAGTGAGCACCAGCCGTGCCAGTCACACTGAGTCCGCCCCAGAGGAAGCGATCTCTGAGGGGCCAAAGCTCTTGACGTCCTAAACAAGCAAGCATGTGCAAGTATTAGACAGGTTCTTTATATAGCTGCACAAATCTAATGCATCTATGTCCTTATTTTATGCAACAGATGTCAGAGCTAAGGAAATACCTTATAAAAAAGGAAAGATATATATGTGTCTGTATCAGTACAGTACGAGTCAACCAGCCTAAAGACTTTCAGATTCTATAATATCAAGGGGAAAAAATGCTTTTGCTTGCAAAAACATCACGAACAAAACACCACTTGCAGCGCCTGTTAATAATCAAATTTTTTTGCAGAAATATCTAAAGCAAGTTGCAATATTGTTGGCATGCTAGTTTAACTCAAAATTCAGATTCAGTACTAGCTCTCTACATCAAAACAGTGAACTCCTGAGAGAGAATATTTAGAGCCAAGGAACTCTCTTGTTCTAACTGAGAAGGTGAAGGAAGTGCAAATCACATTTGCCCCAGCAAAAACCCCCAAAACGAAAATTTCAAGAAGTTTCTAAATGTGTAATGTTGGTTGAAGCTTGGAGCAAATCAACAGAAAGACTTGCTGGCTGCTTCAAGACAGACTTCAGTTGAAGCTGTGATCTTATTCATGAGGTGAATTCAGAGGTATTCCACAAAGGAGACTGATTTTTGGTGTTTAATTAAACAAATGGAGGAGAGAGATTTCAAAGAAAATTGACTAAAGAAAATTTTTTTTTCAAAGAAAATTGACTCCTGCACTGAGGTCTACAGGCATCTTTCTAATCAGCAAAAGACCAAAGACCCCACGAAAAAAGGATCTAGTTTTTGTTCTTAAGGAACACATAAAAGACGAACTAATTCAGCAGTTGTCAAGGAAGATGGCGGATGACGGCAGACCCTGATTCAGAAAGGGAATAGTCAATGTATGGAGTCAACAGCTTTTTTGGTTGGAGATATTTCAACAATAAAGGGAATGCCATACATCAAGGAAAACCAAGAGGAAAGCTAACATCTGAGGACACTGCCAGCACTGTAGTATCTCATAAAAATGATCAACTAATAATATGCTATCAACTAAAAATGTGCTTTTGTGAATGGTTAAAGATAGGATATATCTATATTAGCAAAAAGTGCAGTTCAATGGCAGCAGATCAGTGGAGCGACCGGTTGAGGACTTAACATCCAGACTGTATGTGCTTTAGGACACACAGTTTTTACATCGCTTGGATGTTTTTCCCTGCAGCTGATTTCTAAATTGTCTATGTCACCCATTGAATATGTTCCTGTTCATTGTGGGGGGAGGTTGGACTAGGTGACCTTAGGCACTTGTTCTAGTCTAATCCCATGGGGTCAGTGAACACTCGTGGCTGCTCACTTCCAGGTTTAGCCCCAACCAAAATGAACCCAGTCCACAGCCCGTGAGACTGATCTGCAGGATGACCTGAATTGAGACAAAGTAGGGACTCTCAGGATATTTACTGCTGAAGAACATTCCTGATCTGAACTGAAGTGCTAATGCATATGCACCTACATTTTCTTTGTTGCTTATTGCCGTTGGTACGTTGGAGTCTGAAGAAAAAACTTTGCAATGCCCATAGATTTCACCTCCTCATTCAACAGCTGTGGAGATGTAATGTCTAATGTGCATATTCATCTTTCACTGAGTGTTTTGATGAAAGTAGTGACTAAAGCAGCTTTTGATTGTATTTATACCTTTTTCAGCAACAGTTCAGATGGATTTAGATTATGATCATTATATAAATTTGATTAATTTGAGCTGGAAATAGATCACTATCTATTAATAAATTAGAATTGTTCTGGTAAATGAAAAATTAATATGTACCTATAAAATGAATTTCTCATTGCAAGTAGGGTTCTCCTGTTGTTATAAATTCTTTCTTTTCATGCTGTATGCTATGCCTCTTGGTTTTGCTTCTGTTCTACAGGCAACACATAAAGGTTATCTGTGCCCTAACAAGTACCTGAACAGATACTCGATGCTATTGCTACTTTCAGATTACTCTTACTCTTACTCTTACTCTTACTATTATTGTTGTTGCTGTTGTTGTTATTGTTATTAACCCATGAATTAATTTGTGCCAAAATAGAATACCACAAAGGAAAAAAGGATGTATTTTGGGATAGCAGCCAACTACTACACCGCAAACAAGAAAAACATTACTGAAAAATACAGTTTATTATAAATAATTTATTCAGAGATTCAGATTCAAAGTAGCCGGGCTGCCAAAGGCTACTGAAACAATGATTGGGTTAGAAAAATGTCACTGAGCAATTTATATGTCTGTAAACATGGAAGTGAGCATGAGACAGACTTAGTTTTACTTCTTTTTTTAATTTTATGTTTTGATGCAAATTACGTTTCCTGAATTTCTGCATCACCAGTGTGGTGGATTTAAAGATGTCACACAGAAGAGTCAGATCTGTCATTTGATAGTTGCAAATTTGGAAAGATCAAAAACCGCACAAAAGATGGGCAAAGGCTCGCAATTATATTTTAAGATTACACTTATTAATGCTTGATGTTTAAGGTCAGGAAAAAACATTAGATCATTTAGTTTGACCTTCCACATGCTGCAGGACATGCTATTTCAGCCAGTGACCCTTGTATTAAACCTATTAATTTATGTTTGCTATGGCACTTTCCAGAAAGGTCTACAGGCTTGAAGATGAGAAAAGATAGAGAACCTCCCGCCCCTTTCTTTGGTAGTTTAGTTGGCCTTACCCTTAAAAATGTATGCCTTAATTTTCATTTGAATGTCTCTGAATTCAGTTTCCAGTCCTTGGCTAGATTATCTCCTTTTCTCTGCAACAATGAAACACTTAGAATCCATGAAAAAAAATGTAGTGCATTGTAAATAAAACCACTTTCTCTTCTTTCTTTTTTTCTTTTTTGCCCTGTTAGTGTTGAGCTGAGCAAACCGAGGCACAGACAGAACATCTCTGTTTTTACATCTCTTGGATGTTTTTCCCTGCAGCTGATTTCTAAATTGTCTGCGTCACCCATTGAATATGTTCCTGTTCATTGTGGGGGGAGGTTGGACTAGGTGACCTTTCAAGGTCCCTTCCAACCCGAACTATTCTATGATAAAGAACAGGGAGCAGAGCTGCACAGACTCCCCACTGACCCACCAAGAGCCACAGCGTGCCTGCGACCACACCACCGGCAAAATCGCAGGGAGTTTAATGCCTCGTTACAGTAACCAACTGAAATCAACTCTTAGCTCCTCTAAAAAGCCCCATTTTTTCACACTGCCTACAGAACATTGTAAATTTAAGTGTATTTCAGTAACAGAACAAGAGAGCTTTCAGTGGTAATGTTCTTCCAACTGTCAGTCACAGGACTCAGAAAAAGAGAAGATGCAAGACAACTCTTTAGGGCAAGAAAAATGTTGAACTCTTACAAAACAAGGTAAGAAATATTTTATTAATACCATCAATCACCCTGTTCAATGGCACAGGTAACCAGTACGAAATATGCTCTAAGGAACTATTTGAAAAGACAAAGTTTTGTCTTTTGTCTATGATTTCAAAGTTAGGCATGAAAATAGGAGGTGGATGACTATATATTTGTGCTGATCTGGGCCTAGAAAACTTCAGCATCACGAGATAAAAGCAGAAAAGATGAAGAAAGATAAAACAAACAGAAAAATGTTTGCAAGAAGTAAAAAAAAAGTCTTAAATATTATTTCCTCTATGAAAACTGGACTTGCAATATTCTGCACAAATATCTCTAAAAAAACTAGTTTCCATTTACTCATATATTTCCATGATTTTCACCTACTTGCCTAAAGTTTCTAGGTACTGATATCCCTAAATAGTGAGTTGTTGATGATGCAGAAAAAACTGTATTTCACAGCACAAAGATACTATGGTAGAATCACATTTCTTGTTATTACTGAAAAAGTATATTCTTAAGTCTTTTAAATCTAGGAAAATAAAAAACTGCAATCTGATGGGGAAATAGGTGTTTTCGGATATGCTAATCACTGAGATTCCCCACTTCTTGTTTTCTTTCTAGTAGGTATTTGCTCAAATTTAAAATGAGTACAAGCGTATGATTCTCATCAGAAAAACATTTAAAATGTTACTTACTTTAAATTGTTCACAAAATGGGAAGGCCAATTGAAAATCAGCTCCTTTTCATTTTTAACAGTTCTGCTATTATTAGCCATACCTAATAACAGAGACAGATCTGAAGCCACAGAAGACAAATATGTGACATTTTACAACATTAAGTGATAAACTGTAAGCAATCATATCATTAAGGAATATCAGAATATATATGTGCACAAGGGACAGAGTTAACGCTATTCATTCAACCTTAACTACTGGCATTTCACAGCTTCTGAAGGCATAATTGTCTAACATTAACATTCTTTTCACACCCTAGGGATGTACTTTATACCACTCTTTTTGCTAAGGCAAATGTTATTGTAGCTACATGTTGGGTTTTTTCCCCCCAAAGCACTCAGTAGATAGTTCAAGAGCTGCTACACTTACAGAAGAAAATATGTATTGCTGATAAGTAGGGAAAAAAAAAGAGAAAATTATTCTAATGAACACAATATACTTCTTGAAATTTCCAAACTGCCTTTGACACACCACAAAAGACAGGACACCACTCTGCTTAACAAGATTACATCAGCCATTCTACTTTAACATATCCTTCTGCTAAATGAAAGCCTAATTTCATGTTCATATCTGTTTTTCTGCAGATCTAAGTCCCTCAGAAAAGAAAGATATAGCAGTCAGCGCCCACAGAAGCAGATCATTATTTATCCACCATGATAATTCTTATTTTTTAATCAATTTCTCTCAGCCTACCATAACAAGAAGCTTTCTCTGTTTTTCCTAGACCATGCTTTAAATAATGACGCATGCCTGTAATGATGGGTATGGTACATGACTCGCACCTCTTCCATACCAAGACATTTCTTCTAGGAGCAACAGGAGCTCTGGTATCTTCCCACATCTGAAAGACTGCTGACCTGGTCAACTGAAGTGCCACTTTTCTGAATTCTGTTAAACTATGGCATAACAGGACACGTAAATTTAATGATTCTCTAGCCTGGGCAAAATTTTCATACAGTGTGTTTTCTTCCTTGTTTGTAAGCACTGCAGTTAAAAGTTTTCATCACTCAAGGACTTGAGATACCTTCCTTCAGTATCCAGAAGTCCAGCTGCTTTTGAAATGAATTGATTTTGCCTTGGCCTCCATAAACAGGTACAATCCTTTTTGGCTGGTATGTTAATTTTTACATTCCAAACCAGATGTTACAAAAAATGCTCTTTGCTGAAAATGATTTTCTGCATTTTAAAGAAAGTCATTTTGGCTGGTCCTTTCTCCAAGAAATCTGAACTATCATCCCCCTAGAAAAAGCTCATAAGAAAGAAAGGCTTTTTGACTTTTTGAGCCCATTTCTCAACCAGGAATTTTTGTTTGCTTGTTTCCACTGCTAGTATGGTTAAGAAAGGAAGTACCAAATTTCATTTGGTATTTTATTGCCAACCAAATTTCATTGCCATCTGTATCCTGGACTGCATGCAAAGCAGCATGGCCAGCAGGTTGAGTGAGGTGATTCTGCCCTTCTACTACACTTTGGTGAGACCCCACCTGCAGTGCTGCATCCAGCTCTGGAAAGACATGGGCGTGTTGGAGCGGGTCCAGAGGAGGCCACAAAAATGCTCAGAGGGATGGAACATCTCTCCTATGAGGACAGGCTGAGACAGTTGGGGTTGTTCAGCCTGGAGAAGGCTCCAGGGAGACCTTATAGCAGCCTTCCAGTGCTTAAAGGGGGCTTATAAGAAAGATCAGGGTGGACATTATAGCAAGGCCTGTAGTGACAGGACAAGGGGTAATGGTTTTAAACTAAAAGAGAATAAATTTAGACTAGATCTAAGGAAGACATTTTTGGCAGTGAGGGTGGTGAAGCACCGGCACATGTTGCCCAGAGAGGTGATAGATGCCTCATCCCTGGAAACATTCCCGGTCAGGTTGGACGGGGCTCTGAGCAACCTGATCGAGTTGAAGATGTCCCTGCTCGTTGCAGAGGGGGTTGACTAGAGGACTTTAAATGTCTCTTCCAACCCAAACTATTCTATGATTCTATTCTATGATTCTATGATTTCCAGCTCTTTTATTTAAAAATCTTTTGGAAGGCACCTTTTTTGAAACAAAATATTCCTTTACAACATACTTTCATTAAAAGACAGAGAACATCAGTGAAATGTGTAACAGGCATTCTATGATTCTATTCTATGATTCTATGATTTCCAGCTCTTTTATTTAAAAATCTCAAGAAGGAAAGCAGTAAATATGGCTGGCTTGCTTTAATAATTTTAAAATGTCACAGCCTTTATTCTAATAGCAATCTAAGTTTGAATTTTAAATGGTATTATTATTCAGTAACAGTCTTCAATTTATTACAATGTCATATATTTAAAAAATTTTTTGGAAGGCACCTTTTTTGAAACAAAATATTGCTTTACAACATACTTTCATTAAAAGACACAGAACATCAGTGAAATGTGTAACAGGTTTTAAAAATAGGATTTCACATATTGTGGTGCTGTAGCTGGCATTGGGATTGAAAACAATTGTTTAAACAGGGATTCCTGGAACAGAGCCAGATTCGTTACAGGCTCCATGTCCACTGCTGGTGAGCACATTAGAAGTAGAAGAGACGTGCTGAAAATCAATGGAACTTCTCCTACCTCACAGTAGTATGAATTACTTGAATGACTTTTCTCTGCAAGCATGAACAGCTAACAAGTGGTAAAAGCCTATAAAAAGACCAATATAGCTCTCTATTTGATATTAAGGCTACTTTAGAAATGTTAGATGCACCAGAAAGCTGAAGTATCCTGTGAAGTATATACACTTTTAAAATACAACCTTGTTCTCTTTTCCTTGTATATTAGATGGTCAAAAACTACTTGCATTTTATGTGCTGAAGGTCAATCAGAATAATGCTGTCCTCATGTTTGTAGAACGAAATCAGTTTAAGTACACACCTCCTGGGCTGTCTAATAAGTTACTGCTGAGGTGTTATCCGAGAAGAACATTCACCAGCCTCTACATTTGAAACCACCATTTAAAAGAAATTTGAAAAACCAGCATGTTTATGAAGTTGCGTTCTGGACCATGCAACTGCTAAATTTACTGTGTTTGGAAATTTTAATTTTACACATACCTACAGAAAATGGGTAGGATTAAATTTCACATATAATCTGCTCTGCTTCATAACCTGTGATTTGCACATGAACACCTTTGCAGCAAAATATCTCAATGGTGTTTTCACATCAGTAGGTTTCAGCCACAGGATCCTATACTTCAACAAAAATAAAATTGTTGCATTGTTACTGAAAGACTTTTTTAAATGTTCTGATGAGTCTCAAAAAAGTCCTGGGGATTCCTTGCAATAGGATTTCTATCATACTTACAGAAACACAGTCTTTGGTTTTAAGGCAATAATTTTACAATCTCATAGATTCAACTGTATAAAAGTAGAGGTATTAGACTGTTAGCACTTACTCTCATCAATCGGTTTGCTTCTCCCCATACTCTTGTCTCCCAATGTAAGACAGCATTGTAGCTCTTACATTCCATAATACTGAATAAAAATACCACTTGTATGAAACAGGGGAGTGACAGTTACAGAGAAAGGGAATTATATCACTAGATCAAATTATTTTTATTCTCCTTGTTCCCAATTCCTATACATCTCATCTTTCACTTCTGTATTAATAGTAAAAAACCCAGAACTCTATGTGGCTCTATTATCTGCAAGGGTATAAATTTCAGATTCCCCTCAAAATCCCCTTAGGACAGTTACAAAAGTGAAGGCACATATTTTTTGATGCAAAAGAAGATATCCATGTGGAATCCTGTGAAGTAACAAATTCCAAACAGGCCACGGAGACAGAGAGATGGCCAATGCGTGGATGCTCTCTGTGGCTGCAGGCCACTGCCTGGGCTATTCACAGTTCTTATAGAGGTCCTTATTCATGGAATCATCGAATCATAGAACCTTCGGGTTGAAAGGGACCTAGTCCAACTCCCCTGCAATGAGCAGGGACATCTTCAACTAGACCAGGTTGCTCAGAGCCTCATCTTTTTTCACCATCATACACTACTTGCTTTCATTCTCTTTCAGCTTTTAATTTCTTAAAGGCCTCCCTGATGTTGCTTTGAATTGTCAGGGAACTGATGCTACAGATATTGGAAAAGGAAAATTAGCACTGAAAACAACCCAAACCACTGAATCTGAGGGATTCATGACTCTCACAGCCCCACTCATCTTCCATTCTTCACTTACTGGGGATAAATGAAATGGTAACAGAATCTTTAGCTATCTGAGTCAGACATCTAGTCTGAACTAGTCATTTGGTCTCCTTCTGCAGTTAGTACAGAGAGAGGGGTACCATCTTCCAATACTGAAATAGATGACTGAGATGGGACAACGACAGCCTGTTTCTTTCCAATGCCAACTGAAAATTTATATACCTAACTTTTATACACTTGAACTGAGAGGAGAAGTCCTGCCCAGCACCTCTGCAGCTCCAAGTGGAGCACAAGGAGACCGAAGCTCGGTGCAGCTACAGCAGCACAAAGCTGTACTCACATTGCACGTCCTGCTTCCCAGCAAGGCTGGTTTGCTGGAGCCCGACACGGTGCTGTGACAGTGGGGTATTCCTTCTGCTGCCTGGGCCAGGCTAACTGCAGCTAAGCAGGGTGGGTTACAAGGCCTGGCTGTAGACATGCCTTTAGGCAGGGTAAAAGAGAAGTGGGGTCAGTAAGAAGAAAGAGAAAAAAGATTTTAGCCTAGGCTAACGCAGGAAAATGCGACACTAGCAGTTAGAAACCGAAGTGTCTCGTAAGACTGCTCACAGTGAAATGTTTGTTCTCCCAACTTCCAAACTTTCTACCAACAGCCTCACCACTCCTTCCAACACACTTCCCTCTTCCCCACCAACATTTTGACATAATTCCAAACTAGATTTCATGATGGGACAGTTAGTTTCCTGGCCAGACTATCAACTAAAAATTGCCAAAGTATCCATCAAGCTTAATTTTAAATTTATTTTTAGAATACCATATGGGAAGTGAATAAGCTGTTAAAGATTTTCTTGCATTGTACTGAGAATATCACTTTGATTCCTTATCAACAGTGAAGAAGTGACATACAAACTGGGATCTTTTAATTAATTCTTTTCCGACATCTATTGAAATGTTAAACCTGCTTACACCACATTATATAGCAGTGTGACCAAAATCAGAATTTGATTTTAAATCTGTATGACTTAGTCTTCCAAAAGGTTTAACTGAAGAAACTGAAAGCAAGAAAGTATTGCTGTCAACAGAAGTGCTATTTTCCAGAGAGCATTAGGAACATTCAATAAAGCAGACATATGGATGCACTTTATCCTATGAAAAAATAATGCTAAAAATTGTCTCTAGAGTAAAGACTCAAGGGTCACTTGAGAATCCATTAGAAGCTGTTTTGGAGGGGTGGAAAGTGAGGTATTAAAAGAAATAAAATATGTATGAGTTCTAGTAAGTCATCTTTCCAGTTCCTTACCTTCTAACCTCCTCTGCAAACCTTAAACCCTGTTATTTTTCTACAGAAGTTGATGGCAGAAAGAATGACTTTCAAACTGAGGTGTTCTGCACCGCAACCATTAGCTGGTAGCATTTGTTAAAAATGTTTCTGTAGTGACCCATGTATGACTCAACCACCGTTCTTTGTCTTTTACTGAAAAACTATTTTTGCAGTGTGCTTCTGGCAGGAGTATGGAGATTTAGATGACACATAAGTTAACATTATAAACTTCAGTCCATGCTCTGTTGCACCAGGAAGACCTATTAAGATCACTGTACATATCAGCACAGAGAAAATAACTTGTTGAAGGCTTACTAAAACACTTCACTGATTTGTTGCTTTCTACTTTCTGAATAGTCAAACACTTGGAACAGCCATATCCTTGGATTTGAACCATTTATGGCCACACAGCACAACCTGTCCAGTGCCTTAATGACATTATAACCCTTTCTTTCAGCAAGTACTTACCACGTGAAACATGCTAAACTGAATGTCTTCTAAAAAAATCTTAGTTTCTGAAGCACAAGCACAAAATACTGATGACTGGAAGACCTTTCTTAAATTGCCAAAGGAGGAGTGATTACTTGCAAAGAATTTCCAAGTCAGAAATATGTGAGACCGCATTAATGCATAAAACACAGGCTCTGCTCTTGTGAACGAAGCTAAAACATATCAATTCCACATCTGGCTAGTACGTGCTAACATCACTTCACCTTTCTCCTTGGTGTCCCTTTTTCTAATTGGTGCTACCAGAAGGAGAACAAATATATCTCACACTATTTCTCATGCTATCAAAGAACTAAGGTAAACTGTGTTCAGGTCCTTATTTTCTTTGTGACTGAATATTATGTGCTTTGACCCCAATCCGGGAAAAAAAAAAAAAAAGAGATTTTACATACTTCAGTGTGGTGTATTTTAGGTACAAAAAACCCCCGACTGAGATTCCCAAAGCAGCACCCTCGGCCCAGAAGCATTTGCTATACGGCTTGAAAATTTCTCAGGCACATACATTTGGTTCATGACCAGTGTGGCTATGGCTGAATAGAAGGAGTCTGAGATCCTAACCAAACTGCATCTGGATCTAGAAATTAGATGAGAATAAAAATCCCTTGTTCAGGTGTACCTAATACTCCCCTTCATCATTCACGTTTTAGAGATTAAAGTAACAATTGTTTGAAGTAGTTCTCCCTCCTTATACCTCATGGAGAGAATTTGTTCAACTGTGTCTTCAGATTCCCCTCTTGGGATCAGGGGCCTAAAATGTGAGGACAACTGTTCTTAATCTGCAAGTACTTGGAGAATCTGATTCTGAAAAACTCTAATCAAGCTTGCTCTTGCAAAAGGAAGACCAACCTACTGAGATTTTTCCATAGCTTCTCATGTTCCATCTGTAAGTCCTTCAACTTCAACCACCTGTTTATAAATGACTCCTGTTCCTCCCTCTCTCCCTGACACATTACCAACAGGCTAATTTTACTGAAATGTTCCATTTCCACGACTAATTGCCTCCCAACACAAAGCAACAGAGCTTCCTCACCATCATCCTATAATTAGTAAGAAACAGCAAGGTTTCTAGTTTTGTTGCTTGCTCAAATTTCTACCAACCATTTTTCCTGGAAGGAACGTCCACTTGATAGGATCCCTCACTCCTCCTCAGAAGATATTCTGATGATAATATTTTATTTTCAAAAGTTTGTGCAGAGCTGGAAGGGTCTAATTTGAATCCTAGCACAAAGAGCCTTCAGCTCACACAATGGGCTCTTTGCATCCAGGACAGCCACTTTGTCCAGTCTTTATCAAAAATAATTCCACTGAAGTCACCTGAACTGCACAGGTGCTGCATACATAGGCAGTAAGAACTGGCAGATAGGGGTATTGCCTAGGGCTCTGTACCTTTCGAAAAGAAAAACTCGGACAGGTACTGTGTGCTACTCCCAAACTGGTAACATAACCGGGCAATCCAGCATGAAGCCCTCAAGAGGAGGATTTTTTCCCAGAAATTTTCACAAAAAATCAAGTCAGGATTGATTCAATTTTTTAAGGTTTAAGAAACTTTGTGTCAAATTTTTTTTGTGTCAAACTTTTTTTTAGTAAGTTGTGAAGAAGCAGATAACTTTCAAGCTAAGATTTTTAATCACTAGATGACCTGCCATCTAAAAGTAGGAATTTATAACTTTTTTCTTCTGAATCAGATAATGAAAGATTGATCTAGGCATTTTTTGCCATTTAAAATAAATTTTGTGCCTAAAAACCACACAAAATTACCTATTTGTAAAAATATTAGAATAAAACTATTCATTCACCTTGTGCATGAATGAAAGTGTACCTAGAGGGAGCATGTAGCATCAAAACCCAGGTGGTATGAAAATGTAATTAGGAAACCATAATTATGCATTAAACAGAGACACGAAGACAAGGGATAGCTTAGTATCTCATCTGTGGAAGAGCCATTGAGGGTAAATGAACTGAATTTAGACTCCGCCTTACAACACACTGAAGCCGCAGTCTTTTGAAGAGGTTTGTAATTACTGAAGATCTAAGCAGCTGCTGAGAAAAGCTGAAAAGCAGATATTGGTTAACCAATTTATTCACAGTTCTGGATGACAGTCCTTTAGCTTTTCTCAAGAGATGGCTTCAGTTTTATCTGTACATCTGAGTCAAAAGACTTCAGAGGTGGGTGTACGAGCCAATTCTGAAGACCTTTTATTAGCGCTAATAAACTGGAATCAGTCTGGATGTTGCAAAGACCAACTCATTTCCCCCTCCTTCACCAGCCACCACCGAGGCCCACGCCACTCGCTGTAGGGCACTAGCTGCCCCATGCACCCTGTGTGGGCACAAAGCCCAAAATTTATGCAAGAAGAGGTTTAACCCACAGGAACGGCTCTTTGCTTCCTTCCTAGAAACAAACTGCGTATGCATCTGGATCTATACTGGGAACAACCACACGTAAATGGTGAAGGAACAGAGAGTTATTCCACGTGCCGCCAACTGCAGTTGCAGTGCAAAGTGGTGGGTTCAGTCTATTTTAATAATTCTCTATCTGTTTGTTGGGGTTTTTTTTTGTTTGATGGGATTTTGTTTGTTTCTTTATTTAATTTATTGGCTTGTTTTCAGGAACCATAAGAACAGTGACATCTTGAATAAACATATTTGAGCTATTTTGAAGTTTCAACAGACATTTTAGACAGGCATACTTCCCTTGGAAAAAAAAAAATATACCCGATTCTAAAAGTTTGAACACCAGTACAGATACATTTCTGCCAGCAATGGGTCCACCCAAACTGAGACATGTTTGTGAATTTATGCACATGAATAAACTCTCATGATTCCCGAAAAGAATATTTATACTTTCTAATTATACATATTCTTAAGCTACTTGCTTGCCTAAGAATCTGGTAATTTCTTCTTTAGTCATAGATTCATTTAGAAAACAGTGGTGTCTCTCACCAAGACAGAAGTTCAAGTACGTCCAAAACACGACTGTGGGAATTAATGTTATAATAAAATAGAATGGCAGCTTATTTTTCCCTCTGTTTTGTAAATAAAGTTTTGACCTAATTCTCTGAAGTCCAATGTGAAACAATTATTTCTACTTTAACAAGCCTGCTAACACAAATGATAAATTTGATTTGACAACTGGATATTCTCGTGGCATGTTGTTGACTCATGTGTCCACTAATCTGAGTCACAGGCCAACATTTTGTCATTGTTCTTTATACAGAAAAAATAAATAGTTGCACACAGCAAATGTTCAGGTCTAAACTATACATACATTATTTAGAATTAAATTTAATCAGTTTCCTATTTTCTAAATTTCCACTGGAATAAAATATGTTTAGTGTGAAAAACAGTAATTTTTCTTCAGTGCAGAAGAGGGAGTTTTACAAAGTACTTTTCCAGAAGGCAATAAAGCTTAACATAGTTAAAACCCACTGGACAGCCAATGGTGTCTTCCAGTATGGCTCAGTAAGTTATATGGTCTGTGTTATGAATACTAATACAGTTGCCCTAATAGGTCCCAAAGCAGTAAGAAAAACTGCCTGTTTTCTGTACGGCTTCATAACAGTTGCTAGCAAAATATGATGGTTCAGTGATGGTTTGTTGTAAACTGCGGTTACAAGGATCTGTGCAGCCTGAAATTAGTGCCAACTAATGAAGACCTGTTTTTCCGTGCTCTGTCATGCCAAGTGAGATGCTTGAGCTTCAGGAGGGTAAAGCTCTGCACGTGCTGTGTGCTGAGCTTGTGTGCCATGGTCAGGAAGCCTCATGCTGAAGGCAGAAAAGCCCTTGTAGACCCCCCGCGCACACAGTGGGGGGCATGCAGCTTTCCCACACGAGCAGCTTGAGCTGTTGAGACACACCATTCAGCTTCTCTGCTGAGAGCTACCTCTGGCTCTGGCTTGGCCCTTGGCCACTTATCAGGACACCGGCAAAGATGCTCTCTTGGGATAAAGCATATCTTATAACCAATTTAACAAGAATTAAAGAAGTTTATATATTCAGATGTTACAAACGATGACATAATTACAATGAGTCCTGAGAAAAACAGAAGATGATCACAAATTACAAATGCTGATAGACAGAATTCATTCATTTCTTCTTTTATTTTTTGTATGGAGGCTACATAGAAACTATGTAGAACCTCCACCAAGGCACCCTAAAGAATGTCTTTTTTTTACCTACAGTGTATATATCATTGAAACTCATATTTAAACAAAAAATAATAATAAAAAAATTCCTTTCAAAAATAAAAAAATGGGGTTGCTTTTGGGGTCCACGTAGTCCAATGAACTCCTGGCTGTAGCTAATCTAGGTGCTTCAAAGAAAAGTGAAATAAAGACAGCATAGATATTATGAGATTACCTGACTTTATGCATAGTTGCATAGCAATTGGTCATTGCATACTTCACACACTGAAGTATGATAGGTTGCAATTCCTTTTTAAAATAGATTTAAAAAAATAGTAGGATAATTCTGCATTTTTCATCAAAAAGAAGCTTGTTAATTAAAAAAAATAGATTAAAATTTACATTATTCAATTACTGGTGAAACAGAAAGTTCTGATTTCATCTTCAGTGCTGCCCCTGATACTACCTGGGTTCCCTTACTGTTGTTTGGCTCATTCCACCCATAAATGAAAGTATCTAATTTAACATTTGTGTGACAATAGCATGCACATTTTTATTGTGATAAATATTAGCATTAAAAAATCCAGTGGAAATGTCTGCTTATGAAAGTACACTTATTCACATGGCAAACTGGCTAATAAAATAAGAACACTGACAGCATTTAAAACTAACATGCTACTTCATTAATACATCCATTCAGATTAAATAAAGGTCAAAAATCAGTAAGAAGCAATAAGTAAGAAATTATTTTCAGTATCTGGCAAAATTCTCGTTTTGGTCAGCTGATTCCTGCTCACTCCCAGTTCTCCAGTGTAGTGTCAATCACTGCTCATCAGCTGCTTGTTCTCAGGAGAACTCATGAACTCATCGTTTCTTTAGAGATACATATGGATTGTTCAAAATGAAAACTTCTATATAATTCTAAGGTCTTACTATCAAGCATATTCCAAACTGAACACAATAAAATTATGTTATTGTTTGGTCAAAGTGCTTTGGAAGTGCCTGTTTGGGTTTTTGGGAGGTTTGGTTTTGTTTTTTTTTTTTAAGGAATAGCATCAGCACTATCCTATAGAATATAGTGTCCTTTGATTTACTTTGAGCGTAGACTATATGCCTGAGAGATGAACCAGATGGCACACAGGCAGCATACTAAGTAATGAAAAGAATATAAGGAAGGAGCAGACACTGACCTAACTTTTGTTCCTTGAAAAAGTAATTTGCACATATGTATATTCTATTTCCATTTATTTTAATGACCTTCAGACTTTCAGCTGAGATTGAAATGCTTCCCTGAGCTGACAGAAGGCATGTCCTCTATGGTTCAAGAGGTCTGGTCATAGTGGAAGTAAGGCTGGAAAAGTTCAGTGTGATTTAGGACTAAAGGAATGAAGGGACACACAGATTTCCCTTTTCCCACTTAGGATCGAGCCAAGTCAGGCTGATGGTATGGACAATGCTGAGGATAGTTGGATGCCACAAAAAAGGGGGATTTGCAACAGATACGCTGCCTGTGAAATTATGCAAAGTAAGGAATAGGAAACCCCAACCTCAAACTCCAACCTGTACTCTGCAACTCATCCAAGCATCGAGGTACCTGGTCTAACCTTTGCAGTTATGTGCACGAGCCCTGTCTTTCAAAAGCCATGCAGAAATAAATCATAGATTCATAGAATAGTTTGGGTTGGAAGAGATCTTTAAAGGTCATCTAGTCCAACCCCCCTGCAATGAGCAGGGACATTTTCAACTCGATCAGGTTGCTCAGAGCCCCGTCCAACCTGACGTGGAATGTTTCCAGGGATGGGGCATCTACCACCTCTCTGGGCAACCTGTGCCAGTACTTCACCACCCTCATTGCCAAAAGTGTCTTCCTTATAGCTAGTCTAAATCTATTCTCTTTTAGTTTAAAACCATTACCCCTTGTCCTATCGCTACAGGCCCTGCTAAGAAGTCTGTCCCCATATTTCTTATAAGCCCCCTTTAAGTACTGGAAGGCTGCTATAAGGTCTCCCTGGAGCCTTCTCTTCTCCAGGCTGAACACCACCAACTCTCTCAGCCTGTCCTCACAGGAGAGGGGTTCCATCCCTCTGAGCATTTTGGTGGCCCATTCTCTGGACCTGCTCCAACAGGTTCATGTCTTTCCTGTGCTGAGGGCTCCAGAGCTGGATGCAGGATTCCGGGTGGAGTCTCACCAGAGTGGAGTAGAGGGGCAGAATCACCTCCCTTGACCTGTTGGCCACTCTTGATGCAGCCCAGGATATGTTTGGCCTTCTGGGCTGCGAGTGCACATTGCTGGCTCCTGTCCAGCTTTTCATCCACCAGTACCCCAAGTCCTTCTCAGCTGGGCTGCTCTCAGTCCATTCATGCCTCAGCCTGTATTGAAACCGGTGGTTGCCTCGACCCAGGTGCAGGACCCTGCACTTGGCCTTGTTGAACATCATGAGGGTCACATGGGCCTGTTCTCAGGCATGTCAGCTTGGTGTTGTCTGCTGAGGGTGCACCTGATTGCACTATGTCATTGATGAAGATATTAAAGAGTCCTGGTCCCAATATGGACCCTTGAGGGACACCACTTGCCAAAGATCTCCATCTGGACATTGAGCCATTGACCAATACCCATCCAACCAATTCCTCATGCACCCAACAGCCCACCCATCAAATCCGTCTCTCTCCAATTTAGAGAGAAGGATGTTGTGGGGGACTATGTCAAAGGCCTGACAGAAATCCAGATAGACAATATCAATAGCTCTCCCTTGGCACTTGGGAGTTAATCACTCTTGGCACTGAGTTAATCACTCAGTCATAGAAGGCCACTAGGTTGTTCTGGCAGAAGCTGCCCTTGGTAAAGCCATGCTGGCTGGCTCAGATTATGTCCCTGTCCTCCATGTGCCTTAGCATATCTTCTAGGAGGATCTGTTCCATGATGTTCCCAAGCACAGAGGTGGAGCTGATGGGTTGGTAGTGCCCAGGGTTCTCCTTGCTACCCTTTTTAAAAGTGGGTGCAATGTTTTCCTTTTTCCAGTCTCCAGGACTTCCCCTGACTGCGAGGACTTTTCAAATATCATGGAGAGTGGCTTGGCAACTACGTCAGCCAATTCCCTCAGGACTCTGGGATGTATCTCATCAGGTCCCATAGACTTGTGCATGTTCAGGTTCCTCACATGATCACGGACCTGATCTTCTTCTACAGTGGGAGGGACTTCACTCTCCTTCAAAACATGGCTGAAGAAAATGGTGGTTGTTGTTCCAGTGGCACTTCTCTGCCTTTCAGCTTTTAAGAAATGTGCTCAGAAATGTGTTAGGAGACCTGCATTCAAATCCCTCTTCTGCATAAGGTGATTCAGACACATCCAGGTTCAGCCCAGCTAACATGGTATGCCATGCACAGGCCTGTAGGGTATTCCAGAGGGGGCTGCAGGCAACTTTAAATTGTTCCTGCTTTCCCTTTTGCATAAATATTTGATGGGTGAAAGACAGTTTCAGCACAAGGCTCAGTTTTAGGGCACTTATCTGTGATGGTAGTTCTGGCTTCCAGTTCTTGTTGTACTTTTTCGTTCAGCATTTCCTGAAACCAGAACTCACGTGTTCCTCAATGGTACGGCTAATTAACTACGACAACCACATTCTTCTTCTCTTTTATGTTAACATTCATTAATGTTCTTTCTTTTTAGCTAGTGGATCTTAATTGTTTAGGCCAAGTGGAGCAGCCCTTATGAAAGGAATTTAGAATAAATCCCTCATCACAGAATTGCTGATGGCCTAATTATTCGCCTATACAGAAAACAGAGACATTTACTTATGAGGTAGTTATACAGACTTCCCTTACAGTCAATGGGGAGAAATGAGCATTTTTAGACATGATTCATCGCATCCTAAAGCAGCTGTTTAGTATATGCCACACAAACCGCACTCTAGACATGCCTGCAGATATCTAAAATTAGGTGAACCTAATCACGCTGTAATTACTGTAAACTGCCTCTACAGTCAACAAAAGAAACAGGCAACTTTATCAGGCAAATCAGTAAGACCTGAATTTCCATCTAGAATTGCCCCCCTCTGTTTCCACTGACATAGTGGGGAGCTGATGCACTTCAGAAACAACCGTCAGTAGGTGCGATCAAACCAGCTATAAGCCTCCAAGGCTTGGAAGCCTCAGAAGACAGTTTTCTGTCCAGGTCTGTCAAGTAGACGACAGATGGACCTTAACTGTTTACCTCCTTTGCCAACGTAGTCCCCAGCATGTGAGCAAGGGTGAAATGGCAACTTCAAAATGAAAAAAGTTGAGAGTTTCATTTTTCTTTTTTTTTTTCTTTTTTAGAGCACAACAAGACACTAATATTATCTCCTACTATAATACAAAGCACATGAGGCATTTTACAATGCAAGTTAAAAACAAAATACACACTGATCCCACTGCTGAAGAACTTAACATCAAGCATAATAAAGTCTTCAAAACACTCATGGCTGTTGCTACATTTCAAGTGGATTGCACTGAGTTACTAAATAAAACAAATAAGCTCATTTCTAACAGGATCCTTTGGAATCGTAAGGCTCCAGGACAGCAAGATTAATTCTTTGGAGATGAACCAGGAAGACTGAAACTAAAATTACCCAACTGAACAGATTTATTTTTATGAACAGGGGATGCAAGACTGTAGATACTGAAAACTGCTCACAGATTGACAGTTTTGGTTTGGACACAGCAGTGAGGTTGATCTGAGCTTATCAAAACCAGAAGGAAATTCAAGGCTGTTTCTACACAAACTTCTAGCCGCCTCTGTATCTTGCTCCTAACAGTAACAGATGCTTCAGAAAAAGGTGCAAAAATCCCATCTCTTACATATGTGCAGTAATCTACTCTCTGCATTTGATCAATATCTATTTCTAACAGTAGAGATTAGTATAAACCTTGAGGTGTAGATCTTCACAGCTTTCAAAAAATGTTGAAATTAATTATGAGTAAATATTCTGAAGATCAATACATAATTTTTCACATTACTAGGTCTTCAATTCCAGCATACATTTATTATTAATTCCCTTTCTAAAAAAAATTAAATCTCAGCCCTTTTCACACATCTTTTATATGAGAATTTCTTCCTAAAAGTCCCTGATCATTTCCATTGCTTTTCTGTGAAACCCCTCTTGTGTATTTCCACTCTTTCGGAGAGGAGGTGATGAGCACTGAGTCAATTTTCTTTAGAGTATCAACCATTCTCTTCCTCATTTGTTCTAATTTTGTTTGGTTTGCTGTCGGTTGCAGGCTATGCACAGGTCTTCACTTGAACGATGTTGTTTTGGGGTGGATTGGGGGTAGCTGATTTGAAACTATGTAAAGTGCATTAAGTGAATAAATATTTCAGAAGTGGACCTAGTAAAAGATACTGTAACTCATTCTTTGTTTAAAAAAATAAGAAAGAAAACAAGAAAAAGGTATTATTTTTAGTTTGTATTTTTCCGTTGCTTTTCAAAGTATACCTTTTTTATATATTTATTATTACCAACTCTTTTTACCTTTGCAAAAAGGCACATTAATTGGTTTATTACCAATTTACATGTTCCAAACATATTTCTGACACTGTGATTGTGGCAATGTAAATATTGATTTGTTTAATGATTTCTTTTACTTTTAAAGAAACAGTTAATTTTTTTAAAACAAAGTATTTTTGAGGGTTAAAGTGGATTGTTTTGCTGTCATTTACTTAAATGTTTTTTCTATCTAAAAAAAATAAATATCTTATCCTCATTACTACAGTGAAATATTTTCTTGCTGCATTTTTTAATTAGCCAGGACATGAAATATTGCTTATTATACTTATAGTGCTCTGTCTTGCTCAATAAATTTTTTCATCAGTCATATTCACTATAAATTGTCTGAACACGGCCATAAAGACTTTTAATAATACAGTTTGGAGGATTTGAACTGCTTTATTATTTGAACCGCTGTGACCACAGAAATAAAGACAAATTCACAATGTGGCTGTTTCTGTAGCTCAGTTCAGCTCCATTATTTGGATATTTTTTATTGTCCACAGATGTTTGAACTGGGGTTTATGTATGTACTCAGAAATACAGCTGTGAAAAAGCAAAGATGACATATCTGTTATTAAAGAATACTGCAAAATCTATAAAGAAGTCACTGTACAACAAACTGCCGGGATACCATACGATGAAACATTCCGCTGTAAGAGTAACTGGCTTTAACCTGAGGTTTGCTGGACTGGATCTGCTTTGTCAGGATAGTCGTATTTTGCCCTTTCTCAGAGCTTTGGCAGTTTGGTCAGTAACAACCTGCGCGTCCTCCTGAGCTGCTGCTGATAACGGGTTATCAGGTAACACCTGTGAACAAAGGGATCTAGAAATCCACGGATCTCCTGGCTGACCTCTTTAAAACCCACCACCTACTCAAGCTGAAAAGCTGTGGGTCGCGCAGCAGTCTAACCAGCCCTTGTCCAAAGCTCCTGCCACGCTCTCCAAGCAGCCTTACAGAATGATCCATCTATTTCCGAACTCAAAGAAGTCAAGATTCAAAGAGCAAAACTGTTGTGTTTATTGTTCGGAGCCAGCAGTTTCCCACATAACGCAGCATGTCCACACCTGAACAAAAGACTGTGCACCCTAACCTACCTTCCACCCTGAACTCTGGGTGGGAAGCGGTCCTGAGAAAGTATTGCATTTTAAATTAGATGCAGTGCCCTGCAATAGCAAGAATATCAAGCCTTTTAAGATTTTATTTATATAATTAATGAGGTAGAGCAATACCTTAGCAAACAGTTTTCCTTCCCATTTACATCTCTACACTGGGATTAAGATTTAAAGGGGTTTTCTCTCGAAATAATCCTAAATGTTTCTTTTGCCTTATCCTGCAGCACCTCTGGTTTAACAAATCTTTCTTTTTGTATTATCTCTCTCCCAGCCTTACTATTTTACAGTCATCTCTGCGGCACAACTTTCCATGGATACCAACACAGGTCTTTGAAAGAGCTAAAGTTTTTTTTTTATTTTTGATTGCATTGTTTATGTTTTTCAAAAGTAACTGCCTAATTTTGCTGTGGAACAAGAAAACAATCCTCTTTTAGACAGAGGATGAAAAAAGATGCATAACAGACTGTAAATGTCATAGTGACCAACAAGATGACCAACAAGAAAATGAAATGTGATTTTGAAAAAAAGGAGCTGTGAGTGGCAATATTTGGCTCGTGGATTTTTATCTCTTCTGCATGAACACAATATCTTAAAAGTCTATTTAATAATATAAAACAAATTAAAAGAGAAATTCCTTTATCTGTTTAAAGGGGAGGTTCTTGGTTTTGTCCTGGTTGGCCTTTTGATAAGCGACTGGTGACTTACAACCAAGTTATAATAGAGCAAAATCTTTGCTATTTTCCCCTTCTAATAAAATATAGCTGGATTTTCCAAATTTCATTAAGGCATTATTGCATCCTTCTTGCTGCTGGCATATCTCCTACATTAAAGATACCAACCTGCTTGTCAAACTTCCATCAGTTTTTACACCTTCGAAGACCGTTGTACAGAAGAGACTCCAAGAAGCATTAACAACACATAGCAGGTATGTTTTGAAGGACAAACAGTATTACACAGGGGACAGATTTTGAAAGATCTATTATTTGAAGGGTTTTCTTTCATAGTACGTGTGCAGCGTATTACCGGAAACATTGGCGGCACTTGTCTAGGTGTGAAGGCAGAAGGCATCGCGTCCTGCAGGTACGCGGCCGAGGCCCGTTAGCGGCATTCCAGGAGCGCTCGGAGTGACACCACGCTAACCTCAGATGACATTGCCAGAAAGGAGCGTATTTCTGAGACTCAGCAAGGCTGATTGTGAAATCCTGGCACTCAACAGGGATTTTAACACCAGCTGAACAGATCTGAGATTTTTACCTTACAGTTTTTGGTTATTCTTATTTATATTTAAAGAAAAATATTATGTATGGTATAGTATGTGATGAATATATGTGAATATATGATTTTAGCCTTAAATTAAATTTTGGCTTAAGCGTAGTGGTGCTGTATTATACATATTGAAAAATTACAAGTAAAACACAGTATGCCTAAGAAAGTGCTTTTATTTTCATCCATTTAAATAGTACCTTCAGTCATCTGACAAAATATTGGTGGGCTGGGTTAACGGTTGGACTTGATATCTTGAAGGTCTTTTCCAACCTTAATGATTCTGTGGTTCTGTGATTCTGTGATCTACAGTGAAAGATACAGTCTACCTAATAAAAATTATTTGTGCTTTTGTAAATTTGATCTATAGTTTCTAAACAGGAAGCCATCTACTAATTGTTGCAATACTTCTACACATAATCATTTAGATAAAAAAATTCCAAATACCAAAAGGCAGTCCTCAAAGTATAGGAAACCTGAAATCTGTTTTTTTCATAAAGCTTCTATAAATCATGGTATGGAATCGGGAAAGCAATTTTATTATAAATCTAGTACCTGCGGTCTCTGAATAAATTTCCTACTGGATGTCACCTCCTGAACTATTGAGAATTGAGGGATATGTCATATGCAATTTGAAAGTAATTTCTTACAAATGTATAATAAAGTCTAGAATTTGACCTAAAACCTCAGTGCAATGCCCATTTAGGCATTCACAGAATATCTGTTTCCTGGACCGATACTTTGGCCAATACTTACCTAAGGAAATAAATGCAATGAAAATATAAAAATACCACTCTAAGTCATCTCCAAAAAGTGCATAAAATTTAAATTACATAGAAATACAGCTAATGCATTATAGATGACTGCAGATAAACACAAACCAAGCAGTATTTTATCCAGACTTCAGTATTCTATTCACTAAGGTGAAACATCCTCCTGTGGTTCAAAGGTGAAGCCATGACTCGCTTATCATTTTTTTCCTACTGGAATATTTTAACAGTCTCTAGAGCTGAAGACCACAGAAGCACTGAACATGTTTGCATATCGACCACTGCCAAACAGCAGCTACAGCTGATCTATTCAAACAGTTTGCTGTCCAAAATATACTGATGGATAAATAAGTAAGAAACTTAAGAAACACCTGATCTCCCATACTAGACACCAGTTACTTGAGGGTAATATTTATATTGGTAATATAAATTTTAATTGTCCTTCAATTTATAATGCTTATTCATTTTTGGAATCTTGCTGGATGAGCTGAACATCAAGTGCACTTAACAGTCAGACATCACTGCTTTCTGAAATAGTAATAATTCAGAGATGTTCAGGTCTTGCTTGTGACCACTGTCTTAGAAGAGCTCAAAGTTCACTTGCCTATAAACCAGAGTCCCCTTGTCATTTTTTATACATTTTACTGACAACAGGAAAGTTCAAATGGCTAAGAGCAAGGCAAGAAACAGATTCCATAAGACAGCTTCAAATGTTAGTCTGTATAAAAGATTTCTTATGTACTTTAAGAATTGATTACTGCCCCTTCCATGAAAAGTTTTTCACCAAACCACAACATAACCCGAGAAATAAGAATTTTAGTTGCATAGTTATTCTTCTAAGGTGACTAAAGCCTTATTTTTATAAATGTGCAGGTTTTTAAATCAGTAGTGCTGGATGATCAAAAAGAAACCATAAACTGTTAGATTAGTTTCACATTTTACGTAGTGTTTGACAAGTTGCAAAGTAATAGACTTTATTTCATTATGCTGTACTCAGCACATCAAATACTGAAATATTGCCCTGCTGTTTTGTACCACGAACTGAGATGTGTTACAGCAACGACAAACAGGGTCTTAATCACTCTTTTGGTTAGAATACTTATGTGCTTCAGTAAATGAGCTTTCACATTTTCCCATCTACTATCACTTCTCAGTTCCACATAATTGCCGTGGTATTTATCAGTGCCAAGCAATTCCATTAGGTTTATAGGCGACCTCTCCCAACGTGTTTCTCCTATGAAAGTGTCAGGTGGAGCTGGACAGCCCCGGCCCTCCAGCCACCCCAGACTGCGGTCTTGTCTCTGCTAGCAAGCTTTTAATCTTGACATTAATAAAATTTGTGCAACAGAAGAGTCAGAGGTTTTATTTCCGTGGCAACTAATATACCAGATGCGCTGAACACCGGCTGTGAGAACACCAACAGAAATGCTCCGCAGAGAGACTGGTCCATACCAGTTAGCAGCAAAGAATCCTACCTCCGGTTAAACGGAGATCGCTCCGGTCCTTCACTTCTCCAAAGTGCTTCAGACCTCTTCAGCGGTTTTGAAGAGAGAAGTAACACGCAAAGCTCTGGAAGAGGTTAAATGGGAGAGAGTAGCTCTTTCCGCACTGCCCGCGACTTTCCCGCGGGAAGCGATGCCCGCCCCACGCGGGCCCGGGCACGGCCACAGCCGGAGCCCCGTGGTACCTCCAGGCTCGGGCTCCCCAGCACGAGACGGACGTTCACACGCCGGAGCCAGACCGGCGAGGGACACCAAGGCCATCTGAGAGCTGGAGCACACGACGGGGGCATCAAGAACTGTGACAAAGCGCAGCACATTTGGCATTTTTCTTCTCCCCTCCAGACAGTCTATAATAGGTGCTGTTCATCATTAGCTACCTGGGAGGTGCATTTCCCTGAAACACACGTGATTTTTACGCTATTTTAAATACCGTTTGCTTTTAAAATACGTATCTTTCCTTTGGCATACTGCCGATTATCCAGCAGAAGTTTTGTTTTCCAGCACGCTGTGAGATACCAAAGTATTCATTATTATCCACAATTTTCAGAAAAGAAAGATAAAGTGGCTTGCTTAAGGGCAGTGAAGAAGCTGTTAGATTGAGGAGCAGAACACAGATCTTGTTATTTTAACCCATAGTAATCTTCTATTATAAATAATAGTCCTGCTACACTGAACCAAGACCTCGTGTTAACAGACCACTGATATTTTTTTTTTAATAATAATGTATTGTTGTGCTTGTAGCAAGAATCAACCAATTTGTAACAAAGAGAGAGACTATTAAACCCACACAGCAAAGAGAACATAACTACAGAGAAAACTGTGTTTGTTTTTAACGACTTGCCATGTAGATATGTAGGGCATCAGAGCTGACCTCCCTCGGTGGCAGAGAATAACACGGGAAAGATTTTGAAAGAAATGGGTCTGGTCTGTTTGCTCTGCTCGGAGCATTTACTCCAAAGTTCCAGAGCACACCTAAATAGATTATCCATTACTTAGAACATAAAGATTAATTGAAAGAAAAAGTTTTGTGTCCATTTACATCAGGCTTCCAACTCAAGAGTCATGGGCAGAGAGACTGTGAATAACAGTCTAATAATCACAGAAAAATGAAATTTTACCCAATCTTCAAGGAGATGTATGCCACAACCTTTCTGCGTATATGTAAAAATACGACAAAACAAAATAAAACTGTCTTCAAAAAATAAATATGAGCATTCCAGTCCAAAGGATTAGGCACTAGACCATTACCTGTGGCAGGACATGAAGAATTAATACTCAGGAAGTGGGCTACCTAGACCATAATCCATCTCTTCCAAAAGGTAATCATCTCGTGATTTTCTGCTGCTGATGTCATATCAGGCCAATTATTATGTTTATCACATTGCGCTTTTTGTACAATACTGTATACATCAGCATGAGATACAAAGAAAAATGGGAGTTCTGCTCTTCTGCAATAAGAAAAACTGTTAGTGTTGGAAAGTATTAAATCTTGATTTTGGTGGTCCTCCTAACTCATCTGAACAAAGGTAGTGGGAAGGACAGAAAGAGAGAGAAAAAAGCTAATGTAGTTTCTTCAGTGTAATGTTGTTCCTCTTATTTGAAACAATTTTCAAATTTGTTTCCTTTCTGTGATAACCAGTAAGAGCAGTAAATGGTGAAGATACTCACTTTGCCCAAGGGATCCATTAAGAAATTCTATAACATTATACCAAGTGACTGAAGATACTCACTGCATTGTAATCCTTCATTTTCAAGACAACTTTCTTTTTTTATTCCCAGAGTTATTGACTGCTGCTTTCACACTGTGGTGCTACAGAAGGATGAGGCTTAAAGCAAACACCTTTGAAAACCAGCACAGTAGATGTAATATCCTCTGATCTTTTTAATTCCATCCTGACTCTTTATCTTCTTATAAGCCTCACTAAATACAGTAAAAGACAGGGGACGTCCATGGAAGATAAGAGGGTTTAAGATACTGGAAACAGGACTAGAAACATCAAGATTCAAATATCAAAGACTGCGCAAAACACTCCAATCTCTACGTGATTGAGGATGTAGCCAAATGTTCGAACAGGTCAAGTCACAGTGGTGAATAAAGTCACCTCAGAGCAGCCAAGGAAGTATCACCAGTTGCAAGGACTCTCCTGCTTTTCCAGTGAAGGATGATGAAGCAAATTAATATAACCTTCATGACTGAATAGTCTAAAAATGTGTATTGTTCTGCAGCTGCTCAGCATTAATTTGTTATACAACTGTAACTCATTTGCTTTCAAACACCAGTCCTCATCTTTTAATTGCCACCACCAACCTTTTCCTGTCTTATCTAGCCAGACTGCAATGTCTTCTGGCAGGAATTGTCTCCTACCATGCGCTTTTGCAATGCACAGGAAAACGTGGTGTCTGGTTACTTTGTGGAATCCTAGCTGCTGGTGAAATAAAAAAATAAATAATAATTTAAAAAAGTAGAATACTATTTCATATTTACTAATATTATTCCTGCCTGCATTTTTCACACATATTGTATTGTGTTTTCATGGGGTGGCAAAAAAAACTTTATCTCAAACACAGCTTTCCTGTTTGCAAATATTACTCTTGGATTCGTATTTTCTGGTTAGTCCATAAAAGCAAACATCTATTTTGCACAGGACTCATCCCTATCCATCATTTGTATAGGTACAAGTGACAGCATTCAGACACAAAAAATGACTTTAGTACATTTGTATCTGTAGCTCTGGTGAGTTCTGCATTCATGGCACAGCTCTACTATAATTCATTGCTTAGTAAAACACTTTGAGCTATAGTACATGAAAAGCACTAAATAATCTGTAACAGAATACAAACTGAACAATCTTATATTTAAAGATTAATGCTTCTTCCAGCTGAATAACTGTCTCATGGAACTGTCTGTGTTCCTGTGCAGCAGCTGTGTTTAGACTGTGAGTTAAAAATAGGGAGAAAAGGTTAATATGGCAACATTTTGCTTTGTAGCTATTTACCTGCACTCTACACATGCCCAACGGGGAAATAATACCTGAACGTTAAAAGCCTCAATTTCACCGATCCTCTGCTAGAACTAGTTTTAATTTTGATGCTGTTTTTTCTCCAACTGCTTAACATTTCTTTAGCTTGTTTATTACAATATTTTTATACTAGAGTCTCCTTATTATCTCAAGAGAGGCCTTATTGTTTTGCCTACACAGTGAAAGAAACTGCAAGGCTAAAAGCAAGTCTGGGATAGGACAGCCTGTGAAGGACAGGCGAAGAGCACATTCACTTCTGCCATCCCTATGAGAAGCTCAGGCAATTTTATGAAAATCCACAACCACGTGAATGACAATTGCTGAAAGAAACACTGACCCAAACCTCCCATTGAAATGGCACAAAATATCAGAGGTAGGAAGGAAATCATTCTACCACTTTTGCCCCCAAAGCATCAACAGAAGCGAGACCACCTCCTTTGCTGTTTTACTCTTCAATATCGAAGAAACATTAAATCCAAACTAACCATAACCTTGTAAATTGTTACACCCCACAACCTGCAGCCCTTGCGTGTGTATATACAAGAAATGTTGGTGGCAGGGAGGGTTCACAGCTCCTGGGTTTTGAAGTGGTGTAGTCCAAGATGCTCTCCATCCAGTACAAATGTGGAATAGTCAACACTCTGAGGAAACCCCCAACTCTCCCCAAGTTCCTTGGCGATGGCAGGAAGAACACCTCCCGGGGTTAAAGCAAGTGAGACACATTCTACAGACCAGCTCCTTTTCAAAGGCCACATCTATTCCTTTGAAGTTTTTTATATGATATAAATGACCACAAACATGCAAAAGGGTTGCTATTCTAATCACATACACACAGGTTGGCACCCAGGAATATTATAAACCATGTAATAAACATTGCTCAGCAGCTTGAAATTATCAATGGAATCACAGAGGCAAAATGCAAGCAAACATTTACCACACAGTTCCTAGTGTCAGCAGTGATTTCAGGCTTTGTTGTTAACTCAAATTAAATTAAGAATGAGTATTGTCTTTCCAATTTCCAAATAACAAAATATTTTGATTTTTCTATTAAGTTCCAATGCACTGAATAGGCAGACGCAACCTGCATTATTATTCTCTGCTGCTGCGGTACCAGCAGTTGTGGCAGGTAAGAGGAGTACAGCATTATGCTATGCCTGCGTCAGAAAAAGCCTCACCTCCGAAAAGCTTAAAACCTTCACGAAACTGCAAGAGAGGCAGCAAAGAAGGTGAAATGAGCAACTCGGACCCTTGGGATTAAACGAGACATCCGTCCAAAGGCGTGACCACGGGACGGCACTACTTCTGACATCTGCAGGCAGGCAGCTCACCGACGTACCAACTGATCTTCTGTCCTTACATTACGCAGTAACACAGCTCCCTGTTGAACGTCCGCTAGCGACCGCTTTCGCCTTCAGTCGTGAGGAATTTCCACTGACACTGACTTATGGGGATGCAGAAAATTCATTCCCATTGAGACCTTTTAGTCAGATGCTGCTGCTCTAAGTACTTATGAATGATTTTAATGTATTTGTGCCAGAGGGATTTAAAGCAAGGCATTTACCAAGATCTGCATTTGTCCTATACACATGGCACTACAAGTGGAAATGATCTATGGTAGCGTTCAGGCTCAGAACCCTGTGGCTTAACAGTTTTACGTTACTGAGAACTTTGCCTTTGGCTGTCCGAGCTTAAAAATCAATTTGCTACTTTAAACTTTATGCTGCTGATGTCAGTTTTTATTGGTGAACTCAACAAACTGAAAACTTCAGAGAACAAGATCATGAAAAATTGCTTCCCATTTACCACAATTTAAAGCAAAAGGTGACCAGAGCTTTCAAGTCTGCAGTTTATCTTTGCACTTGTACAGTCTAATTTCTAATTCCTCGTAAGGATTTTGTCACTGCACGATCTCCTCACTGCAGGATCTCAACTTCATAACGAGTAGAACCACACTGGAATCCCCACATAAAGGGTTTGGCTCTCACGTGTTCTGTCCATATCCTTTTCCAATTTAACAAACTCCTGATACCTCTCTCTACTTTCAGTTTTATGACTGACTTTTATAGATCAATTTCTTCTCTCAGCTATGCTTACTGCTGAAGTTAGTGGTTTACAGCCGTATAATCAAGATCAGATTTTACTTCAATGCCTATGAAGCCATTTTCCTGAACAAACAAAAAAAAAAGTACTTCTGCACCTATGGTTCCTAAATAATTCTTGGCAACATCTTGACACTGGATCTGATTTTCTTAATGTCTCACTGCCTTTGTGTTTCAGGACCAAGATACAGATTGCATATACCTGCCTGAAACGTTAAACATGTAATGAAAAATCATCCACCTCTACCTGGGACCCGCTGCCGCCTTTTCCTCATTCGTTCAACAGAGGGGATGACTTAGCTGCGTCACCCAGTGACATAAGTAAGCAGGCAAATGAAGTTTTCCCCTCCTTTTCCAGACCCCAGGCTCATGCTCTTTCCCTCAGAGCCTATCAGACATCCC